>NW_016107535.1:1917294-2181528 GCF_001604975.1 Cebus imitator
TTTTTGATAAATTGTTTTCCTGAAGAAAGGATTGTGGGTGAATGGCCAAGTGAAAGGAGGTGAAAATTCCTGGGCTAGTGTAATCTGTAAAGACTTTTGAAGACTGAATGTCTTCTAACTCTCTCTTTTTTTCTGTTTGTCCTTATCTCAACAAGACCAAAACTGTATCTAGATCGTGAGCTATCACTCCTTATCTTTCCAAGAGTCTTTCCTGTTTTACAATATTGTTTTTGTACCTTAAAAAGATAAAGATGAATATAAGATCACATTTTAATTTTATAAAATAAAAATGTTAACATTTCTAAATGGCGGTAATCACTTTATAGTCTTCTGAATCATCAATTACTTATGTAAATGAAGACTACATATCTTAATTTTAAATACTCAAAATTGAAGACTTACATACATCTATATAATATGTGAATAATGGTAATGTTCTTATTTCTCTATCATCTTATTAGTAGTTCATGTTTATTTTACCTGTATACTTCATTTATATTCAAGTGATTCTTTAGCTCTTCTGCCTGTGAGTTACAAGTTATTTATAAAATATCCAAGGATAGAAAAAAATACTACCCCATTGTTTCCCTGACTTTAAAACAGTTGCATTTGGGAGTTTTCTATACAAAGTTTATTTGTGATTTAATTTTTAGTTTCACTGAGTGTGTTGTTTTTAATCACAATTGTGTTGCCAACATTTCAGAAGAGTTGATAAGCTGTGACTTTTAGCAACAGAAATTGCTTTTCTCTGCTACTCTTACATCTTCTCACTTTAAGCATACTTGCACTGGAGTAGCCTAAAACATTTTTTATGGAAAAAAAAAATCCTCAAACAGTGCCTGCTGCAAAATGATTAACATTTGGATTCTTCATTCAGCTTTGGCCAAAGGCCTTCCACAGCTGATTACCAATTATTTACTTTGTGTTATGGACTTTGTAGTCCCTGGGCAAGGATGCTTAGTATTGTGAATACTGTAGATAGAGTATCCACAATAGGAATAGGAAGTTTAAGAAGTATAAGGACTTCCTATACTTTCCCACAGGTGTTGATTGCAAGGACACATCTTCATAACTAACTGTGTGCAAATCTGTTTCAGAACTTGTTTCCTAGGAAACACTACCTCAGACTATGGCTTCATGGGAGGAGGGAAGAGCCATCGCAGTTTAGTCATAGAGGTTGACATAAACCACTAAATCAAGTACATTGTGTTCAGTGTCATAGGGGACGCATAATACAATCCTATGGGAGTGGAAGAAGTTCCTTATTTTGCTTGGAATACAACAGAAAAAGATTTAGGAAAGATTTTTCACAAGAGGTGACATTCGAGTTTCACTTTGAAGAATGAGTAGGCATTCTCTAGGCAAAGTAGGGTGTTAAGATAGTCTGGGCTTGTAAAAGAATGTTGCTTATTAAAGATGTGGCAGAAAGCTCCGTGTGGCAGCTGGGAGGAGGAGTCCATGAGACAGCGATAGAGCTGGATCAGGAGTCCAGTCACAAAGCACAGTGCTGATGTTGAAGGTTCGTAAGCTGGAAGGTGCTCTTTCCTCTTAAATCCTCAGCTATCAAACCTGGCAACCCTACTAGACCCAAAAAAAAAAAAATGATTTGAATAGACATATTGAAAGACATCCCTCTTTGATTTATTTGCTTGAAGACTTTCTTTTTCTTCAAATCCATTTTATTTGTCAGCCATTTCATGTTAACTTAGTTCAGATGAACCCAATATTTATATGAAGAGTGCATCTTTTTGTCTGGCTTTAAAATACTCATCCATAACACAAAAATATCCTTCTATGATCCTTAGAATTCTACCATTAGCAGTTTCTGGAATTATCAGTGGAGGTGCGTAGTAAAGGTAATGTAGTCCAGGTTTCCAGCAAATGAGCGCCCCTTTCTCTGGTAAGGGGTTATCAGTTGTTTTTGTATATTTCTAGTAATGTAAACATGTACCTTTTCCTATCGTTGTTAATATTGATTTATCACAGATTAACAAAATTACAGAGTTTGAATTAATCATCATTTTTCAAATGAGAAAACTGAGATGGAAGGAAGAAATTATTTACCCAAGGTCATATAGCAGATTTTGACAAAGCCAGAAGGATAATTCACATTCTTCACCTGGCAACTTTCCTTTTTCATGGCTGCATAATGAATTCCTTAGCTTCCTCTCTGAATTCATAGGAGTCAGGTAACTGGGGTACCAGTCCCACCTCTGCCTCCCATGCCCCCCACAACTCAGGTCCAGCAGATCTGTTTTCAAAGTCTCCTGCTCACCTGTGGAATGAGACCTTGGACTCGGGAAACTCCCAGCCCCCTCCTCCCTGACATTGTGAGTTTCTTTCCTTTCTCAAAGGCTGCTAGTGGGCCCCACTGGAGACTGAAAGGGGAAGACTGCAGTAAAAAGTACAGGCTAGTGAAAGGTAACATGTCCTTCTACATCACTCACTAGCCTGGGATACCGTCAACTGCATTCTTGGAAACATTATTTTCCAATTTGGGGACATTTTGCAACAGGCTGATTTTAAGCACATTTTATACTTGTTTCCCCTCTGTTTCAGGAACGTTTGCATTATCTGTCCTTTGAAGACAGCTTCTATAGACCACAAAGTCTTTCCATAGAAACCGAGCCTTCTATATTGCTGCTAGTTTTGAGTAAATGAGCTGAATCTTGCAGCCAAGCCCCAATGCAAACAAAAACATTTTCTGGTCAAACAGTTTCTGTTCAACTCCATTATGACTTAAAAAAAAAAAAAAAAGATAGAAACCCACAGAGGAGCAAACATAAGTCCTGGGAAGACAATTTCCAGCCACATTAGCTCAGATTGTCAGGGTAGAAAAGGAACAGACCCTCATTCTTCAAACCATCATCATCTCCAGACTCTTACCCTGTCCTCTTCTGCTATTTTAATTTCACCACTTCAAAATGGGAAAAACAAATAGGTTAATAGTTTCCATGCGTTTAGACTGTGACCAGAGGCATACTACGCAATTTCAGAACCTCAGGCAACCACAGCTCTGAGGGAAGGATGATGATGGATTTACCAATTCATCTTGGGATGGATTCCGGAGTTAAGGGAGTCAGGCCAGCACTGTGCTGCCAGAGTGGGATATAAACAATATTCCTTCATTCATTGTTTTTGCACACATTCGTCTCAGGCTTATTTCTATTTCAGATAGTATACTGAGTGCAATATGGGACAGAGAAATACATTCTTAAGGCATAGTCTCTTCCCCGAATAAAATTAAAGTCTGGTAGAGGGAATAGACATGTGCACGAATAATTTAAATAAAGTGCACACTTGAAGTATTGTCAGCAAAGTAAAGAAAGTGCTCAGGAAAGGGAGAGAAAGAAGCAGTTCATTCCAGGTGGGACCACTGAGGAAGGCTTCACTGGGGAATGGTCTTCTGGCCTGTACCTTGAAAGATCAGAATGGCAATTTGCGATACATCTAGGCATTAGCCAAGGCACAGAAGTATGGGAGTTTCACATAGGTTTGTACAAGAGTGAGTAGTCTGGGATGTTATGAGAAGCTGAGCTTAGAAGGGGGATGGGGGGTTGGATACCATGTAAAGAATTGGCTTTTTTTAGATTGTGGAGCCTTTGAGATTTTGTTATCCAGAAAGGTATTTGTACTTGATCACATCTGTGTTTAAAAAGAAAACTGGAAGTCATTGGAGACAGAGGCAAGGAGAGTATTATAAGGAGAGGCAAACGAAGAAGCCAAATGAGAGGTCATTGCTATAGGTTAGACATGAGGACACTAGTTACCTGCATAGAGAACTTCTTGCTACATAGCTATTTATATATCCTCATGGTAAGAGAGCAGTTACTCCTGAATTTCCACATCCCATTCAGTTCTGCATCTTTCTAATAAGATCCATATCCCGGGTTTATTCCAGATTGTAAACTCAATCTCAGTTGGAATATAGCATTTTACATCTGAAACATGGTGGTTTGGTAAGAGCATGGGATTAAAGGGGAGGGTGGAAAGATAACAGCCAATCCTTCTGAGACCTAACTCACTAAGTGGTGTGTCCTTTTTTGTTTTTGTTTTTTTTTGAGATGTAGTCTTGCTCTGTCATTAGGTTGGAGTGCAGTGGAATGAGCTCAGCTCACTACAACTTCTGCCTCCCGGATTCAAGTGATTCTCCTGCCTCAGCTTTCTGAGTAACTGGGATTACAGGCGCACGCCACCATATCCAGCTAATTTTTGTATTTTTAGTAGACACAGGGTTTCACCATGCTGACCAGGACGATCTTGATCTCTTGACCTCGTGATCCACCAGCCTCAGCTTCCCACAAGTGCTGGGATTACAGGCATGAGCCACTGTGCCTAGCCAAGCAATACCTCTTTTAAGGGATGCTATGTATTTTTAAAGCTTAGCATATTTTTAAGGCCAGATAAATGAGTTTCTTAATTCGCTCTTCCAAACCAGCTCCCTTGTACATTCTACATTTCTATCAAGAGTTTATGAACTCTAAACTTGGAGATGGAGTGTGAATCAAGGCTTTAAGTGCTCGGAAGCCTAATTTATTACGCTGAGCTCTGATTTGGGTTCTGCATCTAGCTTGCCCTGTCCCAGTCATCTGACAGGCAACTCTGTAAAAAGTTAGGGGCCTTAGTGATCACTCTGTGTCTTTGATAATAAATTTTAGATGTAATGGTGAATCATTCTTCAAATGGAGAAGCTGAGTGGTGTAGTTCAAAGGTCAACAAACTATACCCATGGGTCAAATCCAGCCCACTGTCCATTTTTGGTAAAGAAACTGTTACAGGAACACAGTCATGCCTGTGTGTTTGCATGCTGTCTATGGCTGCTTCCCAGCGATAACCGCAACATTTAGTTGTTACACCAAAGCCAGAAACATTTACTATATGGGACTTTACAGAGAAGTTTGCTGTCACCCTTGCTCTAGGAAACGAGAAAAGAAACAAGGATAGAAGTCAGAAAACATGTGTTCTCAGTTCTGGACTGGCCACCTCCTACCTGAATGATACTAGAAAAGCCACTTGACCCATCCAATTGTGTTTCTTTGGCCAGTTTGTTAGTTAATTGGCCGATAACATCTGTTTTATGCTTTCAAGGGCTGTTTTAAAGCTGTAGATGTGATTTGTAAATGGTGATAAATGCCTTCCGAAGAGCAGTGTGACAGGGACCGGAGACACGCTGTTTTGTGAAGCTGCTTGTCATGCGGTATGGACTCCCTTCTGTCCCCGTCTAAGGCTGTTTTTGTTTCTTTCCTCAGAATACTCTGGAGCAGTGCAATGTATGTTCCAAGCCCATCATGGAGCGGATCCTCCGAGCCACCGGGAAGGCCTACCATCCTCACTGTTTCACCTGCGTGATGTGCCACCGCAGCTTGGATGGGATCCCATTCACCGTGGATGCTGGCGGGCTCATTCACTGCATTGAGGACTTCCACAAGTAGGCAACCTACTCTCTCATTGCCACCCTGCCTGTCCTTTTAGAGTCTGTTCTTACTGCCTGGCATCTGGGCATACATTCTTCTCTCTCAGAACTATAGAATTTCAGGATTTAGTGAGGCCTTTAAAAGAGCTTATTGATTTCCTCATCAAATGCCAGAATGAATATCAGACAATTCATGCAGTCATCCAGCCTGGCCTCTGATCAAGGCTTCCCCAGAGCTTGTCCATTGCATCTCTGGGTAGCTCCATGAAAAAGCTGGCTCAGCCATAGTGTGTATGTATTAGAAAGAAACAGGGTCCTGGCCTAAATATGAACAAAACGTATAATATTTGGCCGTTGCTCAAATTGTTTGAGCTCTTCAATTCAGTCATTAGACCACACCTTCTCCTGAAGCTCTCTCAGCTGTGAGGACCCAGAGTTTTCTCAAGAGCTAATCTCTACATCCCTACCACTCTACTGATAAGAAGCTACAGGGGACAAACACAGAAAAAAACCATTCAGTTTCTTTTATTAATACAAGCTTCTCACATACTCAGAGGCAGCTTCATGCCATTGTCAACATATTCACGCCCTTCCCTAACCTTTTCTTCCACCCAAGTCTTCTCTCTCTCAAGTTATTTTTAATAAAATGAATGAATGTAAATGTTCTTTTCAGGAAGATTAAAAAGTGATGCCTCAAGATCAAGGCCATTTACTCATGGGCCCAAAAAGATATGTCCCCGCTGCTGCATTTTTCTCATTTCTAGGTCCTTCTTTTCTGTGTTACAGCTGGGGTCTTTGTGAAAATGATACAGCTTTGTATTTTGCTTATTTTTATTTGGCCAGTTTGTTAGTTAATAGGTTGATAATGTTTGTTACACACACACACACACACACACACTTTTAGACAAGGTCTCACTCTGTTGCTCAGGCTGCAGTATAGTGGCGTGATCTCAGCCCACTGCAACCTCTGCCTCCCAGGTTTAAGCAGCTTTCCTACCTCAGCCTCCTGAGTAGCTGGGAACTACAGGCATGTACCACCATGCCCAGATAATCTTTGTATTTTTAGCAGAGATGAAGTTTTGCCGTGTTGGCCAGGCTGGTGTCGAACTCCTGTCCTCAAGTGATCCACCTACCTCAGCCCCTCGAAGAGCTGGGATTACAGATATGAGCCACTGTGCCCGGCCAACATTTGTTTTATATTTTTAAGGACTGTATTCAACCTATAGATGTGATCTGTAAATGGTGGACTTGGGTTTCTGTATGTGTTTGCTGAGCAGTGGCTTTGAAGACAGCCTTTGTGGCTATCAAAGAGATGGAGCTTGTATTGCTCACCAAGTTGGGTATCCATTCTATGGCCTCCAAGTGTGCAGTCTTATGGGTTAATTTTCACCACTGTGTTGATTGTCAACAACCAGGAAACACTTACCACAAGCAGTTTGGAGACCTGAGACTCATATTTTAAAAATGAATTTCCTGACCACTTTCCAAGTAGCAAAGAAAGTGAAAACCTCACCAAAAGACGTGAGGTTGAATGAATTAAAAGATCCCAGAGGCAGAAATTTGCAACCTGAATTAAACAAGGAAAGACTCACTTTTAAAGGGCGATCATAGCATAAATTGTACTTCACGTATTGATACTTTTAGCTTGCAATTACACATTTAAAAAAAAAACCTGCCTCTATTTAAGGGAAGTGAAAAAGATATCAATGGGGAATATGTTGTCATTGTTTCTCTCCTTTCTTAGACTTACCCTAATCCAAGAAAGACTGATAGATATAATCAGAGCACACATGTTTCTGTTGCTGGAAAAGACTGATATATTACACCCCTCAATTAAAACAGGAAATCAATTTTGACAAATGTAAGTTTATATCTATGTCATTTATCTTTCTTGTCTAGGGGTAGGGAGCATAATTAAAGACCGGTGACTGGTGATATAAGTGTGTGAGTCTGAAAGCTCCCAAAAAGCCGACTAGGGCATCTAAAAGGGGGGAAAAAATTAAAATACCCTGCTAACCTTACCCACTAGTTCAATGCATATTCAAACATAAATTAAAAGTAATAATAATACTGTCTTCATGATTGGTAGGTATATAGTGAGAGAAGTTATTTGATCCTTTCCCCATTTCCTAAAGGGAAGTCAGAAACTGTTTTACAGAACTCTTATTTATGAGCCTTAAAATTACTAGAATACAAAGCAGCTAAAAGTCCAGCATTGGCTGATCGCTGAAAGACCAAGGAGAGGGCAGATAAAGGGATATTCCTGCTCCAGACAGTTTTCTGGGTCCTTGTTTGTGGTCTTTTTGAATGGATCCCTTTTTGTGAACCTTTAGAAAATGTATTTTAATTCGGTTCAACTCACATTTATAAAGAACCCTCTGTGTGCCAATTGCCGCATTAAATGCTGAAGGAGAGAGATACAGGAGAGAAATTGCACAGATATATATAGAGAAGTCGCTGTCTGCAAGCAGCTTGCCAGGAGGAGGGCAGAGAAAGTGTGCAGACAGGGAGAAAGGGTTGAGCTCCATGAGACAGGCACATATAAGGGCTTGCCCTGTCCAAGTTAGATCACCTGGCTCTATGGTCAGAATAGGCTTTGCGGAAGGAGAATTTCAAGAGTGTTTTAAGTGGGAAACAAGGAGATTCCTGGCAGAGGGAACAACTCAGACAAAAAGCCAGGGCGTGGAGTTAGGAAAGAGTTCTCTAGGTTCAGGGAGATTTGCTTTGCTGTAGCTAGAGCAGCCTGGGAGTGGAGATTATCTTGAGATACAGGAGACCCATAAGAAGGGATTTATCTCACTTGCTTAGTCTGCCTTTGATTGATTGATTGATTGATTGATTTGGAATCTCACTCTTGTGGCCCAGGCTGGAATGCAGTGGCACAATGTCAGCTCACTGCAACCTCCTCCTTCCATATTCAAGCAATTCTCCTGCCTCAGCCTCTCAAGTAGCTGAGATTACAGGCACCTGCCACCACACCTGGCTAATTTTTGGATTTTTAGTAGCGATGGGGTTTCACCATGTTGGCCAGGGTGGTCTTGAACTTCTGACCTCAGGTGATCCACCCACCTCAGCCTCCCAAAGTGCTGGGATACACACATGAGCCACTGCATCCAGCCTTAATCTGCATTTAAACCAGTGCTTCCCAAATTTTAATGTGCCTATAATCCATAGAGGGATCTTGTAAAACTTTGGGTTCTAATTCAGATCTGGAGTGGGGCCTAAGATTCTGCATTTCTGTCAAGCTTCCAGGTGGCCATGTCCTGCACTTTGAGTAACAAGGTTCTGGAAAACTGTTTGTGAAGCCTTGTTAATGGACCATCCTCTACATAATCACCTTTAGTCAATGTTGGTTCATATCCTCCAGCCTACTGGACATGCAAACTTACACAGATGTCATTTCAGATGACTGCTGCAACCACTACTGACTCTGTTTTCTAGAAGACTATCTCCCTGACCTTATCACACACATACACGTTTTCTCATTTCACCTAAATCGTTATCTTTAAAGTCCCAACTCAATTACCATTTCCTCAAAGGAAACTTCCCTGATCTACACCCCTCATGTTTGGATTTATATATTAATCTCTGTGTTTTATGGAGATTTTTACATCTGCTGTAGATAGCACTTACCACAGTCTGACTGGTGTAGAAATATACATGTATGTATGTGTGTGTATGTATGTGTGTATGTGTGTGTGTGTAAAACCTTACAATAGCCATCTTATATCATTTTTTACATTTTTACAGTAGGAGATATATATATATATAAATTCATAGAAATAATGCAGAAATATATAGAACTCCCTCTCAGGTCTGTAGTGGAAGTCTTTTCTTATTCTTGTATTCCCAGTGAGAAAACCCAGAAAGCAGATTTATTTAACTGACTCTTTCTGCGTGTTGAGGCTTTATTCCCCTGTCTGTGCTTTCTTATCAGGAATATTACCCTCATTCATTTATGTATTTAATCAGCATCCATTTGTTGATTGCCAGAAACATGCCAGAATACAAGATGACTAAGATCATCCCTGTCTGAGCCTTGGCTCTGTTGACTGTAAAGCAGAAATGATAAAAATACTTCCTCATGATGTTGCCGTCAGGAGAAAATAATGTCAAGTATGTAAAGTGCTTAACAGGGCTTGGCATATAATAAACAGTCAATAAATGGTAGCTTTAATCATCGACAGTGTTTTCATCAAATTTATTTTTATGATTATCGTCCACTCAGTGAGCTAAGCCTTGAAATGGACCACCTGGGATTGAGAACCCTCCTCGAACTGCAATCCGAGGAACATTGCGGGGACGATGAGAGCCACCTCCCGCCTCTTCACTTTGCTTTTTCTCATCGTGGAAATGAGGCCAATTGGTAGGGAAGAATCAGTACTCAGCAAGAATACAGTTTATGTCTTCCTAAAGAGGAAGAACCTTGAGATTGAACATAAAGCCCAGCTAATATCTTTTTTATAGAGATAGATGGCAGATTCATTTCAATAGAGTTAGCCCAACTTTCTTATTTCTGCACCAGTAACAGTCGTCGTTTCTGGAGACTCAGAGATAGAGCAAAGTCCTACTTTGTGGGAGCTTAGAGTTTAGTAGTGCATAAATCTATGCAAAGAATTACTACCAAAATAAATAAATTTGGTGACAGAATTTTTATCTCAGAAGAGTAAATAATTCTATTTGGGGAAATGGGTGAAGGCTTATGGATACATTTATAAAGAAAACGTACTTCTGCCCTCAAAGAGTTTAGGGAAGGGAGATTTTGCAGTTGATCCCAGAAGCCTGCTTACCTCACCACTGATGACCCAGATTTAAAAATAATCTGGTAGTCCACAGCAACTTTTTTTTCCCACTGAATATAAACTTCTTGCATAAAATACCAATTATAACAACTCTGATTGCTGCTGCAGTGGTACCAGGATCCTTTTAATTTTTCTTTCATAGCAATCAATTGATCTGCTGCTTAATTCATATTTATTTAGATTGCAGCCATACAGATGCTTTTTGGGTGCTACCAGGAAAATTAATATGTACATATAGAGTAGAATGTATGTAAAACTGCTTTGACAACCATAAAGTGCTCTGCAAAGTATTAGGTTACTATCATTATTTCTTTTTAAGTCTCACTACAAATAGATAAATTTTTAACATCATTTATCTTAAAACCATTACCATGAAAAAACTGAGTCGCATAATCTGCTTTTCTTTCTTTTAAATCTCTTCAGTTGTTATCCATGTCCATTTCAAATCAAGTATCATTTCATACCTTCACAATACCACCTCCAGCTTCCAGAAGATACGGATAGACACATGGCCTATATTTTCAGCCAATTAATCTGTCATAGAAAAAAAACCAGTTAGGTACCATTGATCATATTAAGAAATACTAAGAAATTAATAAGTATTAAACTTATTTACCAGCAGCCTCAAAAACATATGCATATGCATATCTACATGTATGTGTATGTATGTTAGTATACATGCACCCTTCAGCAGTGCCAAAATCCTTTAAGGAATAAAGAATTTGATAGCTTTTGAACTTTTTATTTTTAAGCAAAAATTTAACACCATAAAAAATGTAGGAAATGCGGACTTGTCCATTTTCAGTTTTGTGTAATGTATATTTAAGCTCACTAACCTCTGCCCTTTTGAAAAGCTATGTATCTGAGTCGTCTTATGTCAATTCCTAGAAGTCAAGACAAATATACAAGAAATAAGCTCTAAAAAGTGGGAACAAAGCAAAGATAGCAACCTCAGAATATTTTTCTAGGACCTGAGAAGCACATAGAAAAGTCTAGAAGCAAAAGTCAGAAAGAAATAGGGGCTGGACAGGACTTTGTTCTCTCCTCATATTAGCCTAGCCCAAGCACAGGGTTTGCATTCAGAATCTATCTAAAGCTGAATTTCATACCTCACACCATGCAGCAAAGAGATGCTAGATGCTCTTCACGCCTAAGCAGTTCACATGCTCACTCTCTCACCTTACCAAATATCACAGTAATTACCATCTATTAATGGAAGAACCTCAGCCATCCCCAAGACTAACTCCCTCACCTTCCAGATGAGGAAGCAGATAGCCTGACTCTCAGTTTCCACCTTTTCCTTTTACCTCTGTGTCCCACTTCAGTGTCTACGCTCAGTATCTAACCAGAACTCTCTCTCCGTTTTTAGGAAATTTGCCCCGCGATGTTCTGTGTGCAAGGAACCTATCATGCCAGCTCCGGGACAGGAGGAGACCGTCCGTATCGTGGCTCTGGATCGAGACTTCCATGTTCACTGCTACCGATGTGAGGTCCGGTTGACACCCCGCCCTGCCAATCTATGGCAGGCAGTGAAAGGCGCATTTGTGCTAGGTTTATGTAGATGTAACAATTACTAAATCTCAGAAAGGCTTTATTGCCTGAACTCATAAGACCTGGGTTTTAGATCTGACACTAGTATTCAAAGCAAGTGCTATTGAATAAGTCAGTTTGCCTCCCTCAGTCTGTTTCCTCACAGGAAAAAAAAGGACTCAGATCCTCAACTCCTCCAAATATGACTGTGAGAATGAAATACAAAATTGTATATTAAAGGACCTTGTAAATTGCAAAAATACTAAATTAGTGAGAAATGATGTTATTATTATATCGAATCTTTAACTTTGGCTTGGAGGCTTTGGTTAAAACTTCTTGTTCAGAGCCACGGAGATTTATTTATTGGTTAGTATGCACTACTAGTTGCTGAGTTCCCTGGACGCCTCGAAAGCTGCAGTATATCTGCATATTCTTTTTGGTAAAGCCAAACTTCCTGCAGAGTATAACCATCGCTGCTGTTGTGTTCTGGATGCCCTGTTAACATAAATTTCATTATATGTCAAATGAAGACATGAACTCCATTGACCTCCTTGCCACCGTGGTAGACAGCAGAGGTGAGGTTCATAGCTGTTGTGGCCTTTGAGAGTGCATACTAAAGTTAGCAAACACACTTCTTGATGAAGTACCATGTATTTATTTTCCAAAGAAACTTCTACTTTCTCCAAAGACAGAGGCCAGCATTTAACTGTTATATAACACTTTTCAGAATGGACCCTAAGTGGAGCTGTCAACAGTAGCATATTCCTTTACAATTATGCAGTTCTTGGAATTTTTCTTTTTTTCTTTTTTTTTTTTTTTTTTTTGAAGTACACCTACATCCATTATCTTTTTTTATACCCTCAACAGCTTGGTAAGGTAGAAAAGGCAGAAATTATCCTCAGAATGGCAATGAGCCTGTGTGCATTGAGGCAGGCTGTGGCAAAACTATGGGTGGTGGTCAGGAGGCCTTTCCCCCACACTGGCTGTCATTGCTCTACACAGTAAATCTCCTTTAGAAAGTAAAGCAAACCACTTCTCCCCACAGACTTTAGGATTTTATTTTCTTACAACAATTGAAGTAAATACACAGAAGCCACTGGTAGCCTGCCCACTTGACAGAAATCAGTCTACCCTTGCTCTCTCCCAGAAATGGCCAAAACGTTCCATGCGTGCACCTGTGCAGGCATTTTGAGAGATCCTTCAACAAATGGTAAAGGGTAAAAATGAATGGGTGGTTAGGGATATTCTTATCTTCTCTTGTTGTTGTTTGAGTGGGGGCAGCAAACTTCCACATGGGAGCTGAGATCCGTGGCTTCTTCTCTTCTTACACCTGTATTTCATATGAAGTGACCTTAGGAGGAGTATTTTACTCCATTTATATTTATGTCCCCAATCTCTAATTCAATTACATTTGAGATATACTGTGTTATATAGTGGGAGAAAGGATACAGGGCATTAGCGGAATGTAAAGCAGGAAAGCTAGTGGCCACATTATGGCAGCCTTGAATAGGAAGCTCAATCATTTGTTCTCCACGTGTGTGCGTAACATCGTTTTTACTTACATCGTTTCCATCTGTTTTTATTGTTCTAGGATTGTGGTGGTCTCCTGTCTGAAGGAGATAACCAAGGCTGCTACCCCTTGGATGGGCACATCCTCTGCAAGACCTGCAACTCTGCCCGCATCAGGGTGTTGACCGCCAAGGCGAGCACTGACCTTTAGATTCAGTCACCTGTTCAGCTGGCACTGAGAAGAACGAACACAAGAAAAAGATAAGAAATACGAAAATAGAGGAAAGGCCATCAAACTACAGGATAGTTTCTGTTCTTCATCTGCTATTAACCTTTCCTTAGAAACACATAAATTATGAGATTTTTTTTTTTAAAAGTTGTTACCAAATACACATTTCACTTTGAATCATGTCGGATCTTGATGGGCCTTTGTTCCCAAGGACTTCCACATTTTTGCACAGATTATGCTCCATCCCATTCACTTCTGCATTCCTGTAACTTTTAATCCCTATGTTTGTCTCACTTTTCATCTGGTTGAATGGCTTTTTTTAGTGTGGTATTTGCTGTCACATAGTTTTTCCTGGGCGAGTCTGCCAACACACAGGTGCTTTTAGCCTTGAAATCTCCATCCTATCATTTCCATATTGCCTGTGACTATGAAGGGCAGCCATTCTTTTCCCATGTATTGAAGAGTATGTTTTCTGTTGCTTTATACAACTCATGTTTTTAGGGAGGGAAATGCACAATTTTTTTTTTTTGTTAGGCTGTAAAGAATTCAAGTTGTAAATTATAGAAGTTAGAACAAGCCCAAATTTAATTTGCAACCATCAGAATTCAGAATCTACGGCGACCAGTGATCAGGGCTCATTTGAAAACACATATTGGCCCATAGCTAATAAGTGGTGACAGACATCTAAACTTCAATATTTTTCTAAAGAAATTGCAGGTGGGATATGCTGGAAAGGCATTTTGGGGTTATGTTTTAAAAACCATTATTGTCCCACAGTATTACCTTAAGATTTTTCTTTTCCACACTACCGGGACATTGTAATACAAACTTGATTTCTTCTAGAATATAACATTTTCAGTACTGTCCCACTTTTCATCTTAGAAATGTTGTCATGTTTATTCTAATATCCAACACAACTATCAAAATCAACTTTGACTTTAGAGGATGAAAGCTGTGAAAAAACACAGTTCAAATTCTCTTTCTTTTTTAGATCCAGGTCCCTTTTGCCTGACAATGGCGAATAAGAGCATACAAAATAAAATTGTGCAGCTTTGTTTAGTTTATTTTCAAAAGAGTAAAAAGCTTGAAAAGATTGTGAAACCACAGTTTCGTTATTCTCATAATCTTTCTGCAACTGAAATTACAGATTGCAGGAGACATTTTCATATCATCAAGGTGACATTTACACCACACTTTCAAAGACAATCACTGAAAAAACATTGTCTCTATGAGCTAAAAATATGCAGAATCTACGCCTAGGATCTTTATTCAAACTTTTATTAGCCAGTGAAACACTTGCTTGCCAACTGCCAAGCCATACTTAATAAGTTAGAACATGTTTCATTTAAGGAGAGACACCGAGCTTAGTCATGGCAAATTGCCATTTTGTAAACTAAGTATTTTGGATTGAAATTTCTTAAACCTTTCTTTAAATCTCCCACAAGTATGTACTTTTAAATTATGGAGTATTTTAAGTCTACAGAAAGGGATAAATAATAATATAATGAATTCCTATATACCTAACACCTAGTTTAAGACACCAAATAGAGCAAATATAATTATATCCTCCAATATACCCTTCCCTTGTTCCAGCTATCTTTTTCATAATTGTGGTGTTCAGATTTCTAGTGATTTTTTTTAAATTTTTAATTTTAACATCAGAACTGAAATAAAAAATTATGGAGATATGTTTTGAATTGCAAACTATTCCTCAGGAATTCCAATTAAATTTATTTTACTTGAATAGGAATGATCATAAAAGTGATTCTTTTTTTGTGACTAGAAATTCTTAAGCCAATGATCACTACAGCTCATCCTTAATGTATGGCTCATTTGCTTTTGTCACTAAACAGTTTTGTGTTAGAACCACCAAAATTGTAGCTTTTAAGAGGTTCCTTTGACCACTGTCCTTTTCTTACCCTGCTTCTCTTATCTTTGATCGTATATTTCTCATGATGTGAAATATGATGAGATTCACTTAGGAGCAGCATGTGAGTTTTGAGAGGCAATGTCAACGTGTCTCTGAATTCCTGTCTTCTAAATTGAAGGCCAGACCATGCTGATAACCTCGAGGAGCACTGACTGTTTGACAATAGGGCTGATAATGTAATCAGCTTGAATTGATTTAGTAAATTTTTATGTGATACGTTAGGGGAAATTCTCTTTAGGACAAAGCAAAGAGTCCAGTTTATTGAGGGGTAGATTTTATCCCCTAAGGTGGTCATATTATTATTAATTTTGCCAAAAGAAGAAGAATGTATTGAATATTTATACTATAAAATGCAATAACATTCTACTTGCTTATTACATTTGAATGCTTGTGTAACTGAATGTTTACATGTCAAAAAAAAAAAAAAAAAGCTGTAAGAAAATGCCATCACAGACCCACCCCTGTGGCTTTGTCGGCAGAATACTGCTTGCTTACAATCTTTATTAGGCATTCTTATCACATAACCTCAGATTATCTTTACCAAAGGTTTTTTAAGTAAATCTCTTTTTAATATAGACTTATACTTTGATAATAATGAATGTGCACTCATACATATGTAGAAATATTTAGATTTAGGGTTTTTTTCCTTTCACTAGGTATAATAAGGAAAGTATCCTATCATATTTTATTCTAGGATTTCTTAAATGTATGATTTATATTACTTACTTGTCTTTCCTATTAATCATTTGATTTAAACAATGCCAAGTCACTCTTTAATATTTTAGTTGCCTGAAATTTTGCCTGCAACAAAGAGAAAAAGATTGTATTACTTAAATGATTATAATCATACTGTCTGCTGATACAATGTCAAAATTGTGATTTAAATACATAAACAGTAGAAAAAATCAGAGTCTATAACAGAGAGTTTGTGAAAATATACTGGCTTAGAAAAGTTTCAAGAATATAAATATTTGGTAATTCTGTATTACAAGAGAAACATGGAAAAGGAAAAAAAATCCACTATATCATGGGTTCTGCAAAACATATCACTAAGATTTCTTAAATTTTTGATCTTCAGACCATACTGACTCAACATGGAGTCTCAGTGGCAAACAAAATTGCCCTTAAAGCTTAAAGTAAGGCCAGGTGCAGTGGCTCACACCTGTAATCCCAGCACTTTGGGAGGCCAAGAGAGGAGGATCGCCTGAGGCCAGGAGTTTGATGCCAGCCTGGGCAACATAATGAGACCCTGTCTCTACAAAAAATAAAATAAAATAAAATAAAAAACAAATTAGCCAGACATGGTGGCATGTGCTTAAAAAAAAAATTGACTCAAAAATAAGTCATGTGTCCCAGCATAAGGCATCAGGTCGTTAGATGCTGGCATCTCTGCAGCTCAAAGATGTGGGTTCTTTTTCTTGTCATTAACACATTGTTACTTTTGTGGGAGCAGCTTCTCTGATCAAAATTACTTTACTGGGTATGTGCTGATTAAGGAGGTGGACTTACCAACACTGTAATTGTTCTCTATGAAAGGTCCTGCAGAGATGTTTATGGTGAGGTTTCGAGGATATAAAACAGTAACTACATTTAAACAAGTATTTTATATTTGGGTACAGAGGAAGAAAGAGAGGGCTTTTTCCATGGGGCTATAGTAGAGATTTAAAGGAACATAGACAGGACTCTGAAAACACAACTTCCAGCCGTTTCTATAGTTAGTAAAAATCCTATTAATGTGAACCAGTCAGGAATAACAGTGTTATTTCTATTTGATATGATTTGGGTTTCTCTTGTCAGATCTGTGTCGGCTGCCCCCCGATCCTTCCATTATCAAGTTTTGAAGGGTGTTGGGGAAATTATGGCAGCTGCTAGGGAGATCAGGGAAACACTGATGTAACCTCAGAGCCTCTCACCATTCTTCTTGGCTTGGAAAGGCTTTATTTTTTCATATACATTTCTAGAAATATTGCTATTCTACCTTAGTATTTCACATTTGTAGTTTAAACAAGCGATTGTCCATCTGTTGCCTAGAGCTATAGTACATGTGTGTTATGAATGAAATATGACAGCATGTTCCATACCCCTGCTTTAGCCATCTGTGGGAAACCAGCAAACTGAAAAAGATACCTCTGCAAAATGTGCCTGAAGTCCATTTCTTGGGATCGCTCATTTGGTGCACTCTCATGGGAGACAGAGAGCAACATACATTTGTGCCTTATTTTCAGAGAATCTATGTACACTACTATGAATGTTCCACTGAAGTGTCAATAATGTAAATGGTAACCACCAAATCTCAAAAATATTACTCATCAAAAAAATTTTTTAAAAAGTTAAAAAAAAAGAGAGAGAGAGAAAGAGAAAGCCAACTTTTCATCTTAATATATTCTAAATAGTATTTATTTTTTCCTTGTCTTGGAAGTATCTCATAGGTCTTTAAATAAGTAAAACATTCTTATGCCAGAAGGTGATTTATTGGATGTTAATGTTTTTTATTTGATTTTACAGTAGTTCTAGTGACATAATGAATACAGAGACTTCAGTTTGAGCTTTTACCACCCATTCAAGAATTTTTTAATTGTCTTCATTTTATTTGTTTAATAGTGGTCCAAACAAGTTGAAAACTGGTTCTCAGTGAGACATTAACATAGTGCAACCGTGAATATTTTAGGTCAAGTTATGTAGTTGCCAGATAACTAGAATGAAACTTTTCTCATGAGGCTGTTGTTTGGATAGCATAGCTTTATTTTAAACCTTTAAAAAGTTACCTGACTGGACCTACTATGACTTGGTGAGAATTCTTCCTCTCTCCTTTTCTGCCACCCTCCCTTTCTCCCTCTTCCTTCCTCCCCTTCTGATTTTTCCTACTTTCCTCTCTCCCTTTCTTTCCTTCTTTCTTTCCTACCTATTAGTGTTGCTGTACATGGATTTTTTATAAATTAAATTAATGCATTATGATTCTATGTAATTATGATTATATTAATAAGGGGAAGGCTACCAGAAATTATATGTGGCATCAATAAGAATCTTCCTTTATAAGGCCATATTTTTAGGTTGTATTTATTAGTAAGGTGAAATGAGATAATAGAGTCTTTCCATTTCATTTTAATGACTTTTCATCAGGGACTCAGGTCACAGATTTTTGGCAAATTCATTTATGACTGATCTGGTTTTCTCAGCTGTATGCAGAGTAATCTTTCAAAGATGAGGTTAAGATTTTTTTTTAATCTAAAGCCATTTAACCACAAAAATTATATTTGTAATGATGGCATTTTATTTTATTCCATTGCAACTTGATAATTTTCCTTATGGCAAAGGAATAACCCATTATATTTTCAGAATTTTAACACAGATTAGCACTTAGCCCATGAGACTAATATTATATTGTAATAGTTGATACTAAAATATTTTTTAGCAGGTTGGGCAGCACCAGAGTTTTTCTTAGATCACAGATTACAGGCATAATTTCCCTTCAATCCAGAAAAAGGGACACTAATTCCCTTTTATATTTTATTTTCCTGGCCCTCATGCAGAAAGTTGTGGACTCTTTCTTACTTACAACATGCATTTCTCTTATTTTGTGGAGAGCTGGGTAAAGATGCATTTTTTTTCTTTTAACTGATTGACAGGTTCCCCGCAAAATTACAAAAAAGTGCTAAATTTTTGCTATTAACTTCTGGTTATTTAACTGATAAATATCTCTATTTCTAGCCTTTGTTCAAAATAAAAATTAATATTCTGTAAACACCTATGTATGCTAAAGAGAGGGGGAAACACTGCAGCTAATTCCTTTATGATACTTTCAGATGATGGCATTAAGCCTTTCATGTTATGTGGCATTGTTAATTTTCCTAGATATCCATGCACTTAAGGGCCAGAGAAATACTTATTCATTTAACTCTGGTGGGTATTTACCTAATGTACTCAAATAAAAACCTTATTAAACAGCCACAGTTCAGTCAACTTGGCACTGAATGTAGCTTCTAAATTCAGTTCTCAGCCCTACAAATGGAATGTCCTACCAAGAATGAGAAGTGTCACCATGTCAACTTGTGTTCTGTACCACTTTAGAGAGTTACAGTTGACCTCAAACACTAATACTATTTCCAAATAAATTAGAATCGTGGCCCTTTTAAAGACCTGAATCTTCTCTGATAGTTTCCTGATGAATTACCATCCCATATCTTCTTATTCCTGGCCAGTATGTAATACTGCTGACATCAGTCTGTTCTAGCTCTGTAGCTGCACAAAACAAGTGTTACATCCAAATCTTTGCCTCTTCATGTCCAGTATCACCAACTCATTCAGCTTTTCTTCGTTTACTGACATACTGTTAAGTCCCATCACTGTCTGCTGCTTCTTTAAAAAGTGGACAAAAACATAGTTTCTAATTTTTAATGTACTCAGTGAAACTTGGCAATTCACCTTAGGTCAGGCTAAGTTGAAAGGCTTTCTTTAGGGCTGAAAGTAAATGAAATTGGAATCACCCAAAGGGAATTTCTCCAAAAAAACCTCAGACCCAGAAGTGTAAAAGCTACATAAGGACAGAACTCCCATGTGTACAGACAGTTCTGTTACTTTTTGTTCTGTACTATTCTGGATGTTGCCGAAATCAAATTCATTCTGAAAATGGGAAGCAAGCTAATGCATCTGCCATCCATGAGATTCCCACTTCTGGGTCAGCTCATAATCCATTCAACCCTTTCCTTTTATCCATGTCTTCTTCAGAATAAGACATTTTTGGTCCATATTTTTATACTAAATATGAACACTTTACAGGTTCTACATAAATATATGGATACTTTACAGCTTCTACATAAATATTTACTGGTTTTGAGATTCACTTCATGCATTCTGTACTCAAATATTTGTACCTGGAGATGTTGCACGTTACACCAAGGGAGCAGATTCTTTCACTAATCATTTAGGAGTCCATATTTTTCTTTTTGTCGTTCCAACATCCTTAAACCTTACTCAGCTCTTCAATTTAGTAATTACCAACTAATCACTGTAAGAGAATCAGCACCTAAGTAACTTTGATTCAGGCCAACTGTAATAAGATCAAACAGTTTCAATCTGTACTTACTCAGTGGGAAGGAATGTGGCATCAGGAAGAGTAATTCCAGTGACATTACTAAGACTTTTATGGAGGGAATAAAATTTGATGAGAAATCTTGAGCTGATTCATTGACTTGATTTGGAAGTTGAGAAAAGAGTATCTAAGGCACAATGGAGAAACACTAGCTATACTCAGAGAAGGCCTGCTGCATTGGTCAAAATATCATGGTTTCTGGAAATTTCTTCTTACTAGGAAAAAAAAAAGGCTTCCAGATAAGCAGGCTCAATGGGAATAAAAAGGCATAGAGGAAGCCTAAATAAGTACTTGCTTGCTTTTCCATCTTTTTATAAGTGGAAGAGAAGATGATCTGCCAAAATATAATCCAACATGCTCAGTATGAAACAGCCCTCCATGAATTTTATTGTAACAGAGAATGAGCATTCTTATTGAGCCACAGCTACATCCTCTATTCTTGCAGCAAGTGTACATGTCTTTTGACCCTCCACAAGAGAACAAGCAGGACATCTCTATATTCCTATTGAGTCTAACTTCATTATTAGAAAGGACTTCCCAGCCATCTGTTCCACTTGGTGTTAAAATTCCCTTACAAATTCATCGCTAAGTGCTAATTCCGAATCTACTTAAACATCACCTGTGTCGAGGAGCTCATTACCCCTTGAGGTCTTACATTTCTTGCAACACATTTTGTTACAAGCTACCCCTGACTTTAAAATAGAGCCAGGCTTTGGGGCCTGTGTTCTCTTTGGTGCCACACAAAACTAACCAGTAGTACACAATACAATGTTGCTTCCTCCCTCCTTATCCTTTCATATCTATTTGTTTTGTTTTGAGCAATGCATTACTTTTTTGAAAAAGCTCTGATTATACAAATTTTCAAGCATCTCTAAAATTAGTCTGAATGATGTTCTGAGAGCCAGACGTTAGAGTTTATGAGTTTTTGTTGCTGGTTGTACTTTCCTGCTTAGAAGACAAATCGTTCTGACAGTTGTTAGGTAGCCTCATGCCTTCCCCAGCAACTAACCCATGAACAGTACACCCCATTTATTTGACTTGTTGATAATGATCTTAAAAATGCTGGGAAATGTTGGTGTATAATCCCCAGCTCTAACAAAGAAAAAGTCAAAAGCAAAAGATAGTGGTACTGTGGAAAGCTCATTGTTTTCCCTTAGTTCATCTGTGGAAAAGGATATCATTCTTGAGGAAAGGGGTTATATTATGCGACAGTTTTATGTGGAAATGTACAAACGCTTTCCTCATTGCTCTGGATGACTATTCAGTTTCAATAGTATTCCTTTGTCTTTGGGAAGACCATGATTGTGGCTTCTTCTACCCCAGCTTTGAATGAGAGGGGCCTGTAGGCAGAAACTGCCATCGGTCTCCTGGGCAGGACCTGGAGGTAGCTTTCTGAGCTCTAAAATAATAATTCCTAAGAGAGCTTAAAAACTGCTTCCACACAGAAAATAGCCCAGGGAGGACAGTTATTAATAGCCCTATTCTAGAAGAGAAAGCTGAGGCTCAAATCATTAAGTGACTTGCCAAAAGCTATGACATAGCTGGGAAATGGCAGATTTAGAGATATGCCCAGGTCTTGCAAGTCCAGTGCTGTCTACAGGGAGCCCACTCAGGGCCGAGAACACCTTAGAAGGCAATATAGACTTCTCACACACTACCAGGCCCCTAGTCGTCCAGGGAAATTCAGAGACCAACTGGCAAATCCGCACGTGTGCTGCAGTCTTAGAGATCATTTAGCACTTGCACACATCTGTGTCATCTTGTGGGAAACTGCTAGGTATTCCGTGTGATCAGCACCATGAGGAAGGGGTGGGAAAAGACCACTGATAAGAACAAACAGTGGGCAGAAAGAAGCACATTGCAGTAAACTTCCCCAGAGAGAGTTGGTTTACATTACATTAACCGAAAACCTCTCCTTAACTGTCAGGTTCAGAATATCAACCGAGATCATGTAATTTAGAATTCCTTGACGTGCAGAGCTGACTTGATTCCTAAAAGAAGCCTCTCTCCCATGGACCATGATATATCTTCCACAGAGGCAGAAACTGCTGTAGGTTAACAATGCATTTTAGTCTTTCTCTCCGTTCACGTTTATTGAGAACGCACCAAGTGCATGTGGCCACCACAGGCATTTCCGATCCAACCAATCCATGACCGGAAATATCTGTGAACAAATGTTATGGGACTGTTGGCATTTGAGATTTGGCCTTTGCCATTTGATAGACTTTGCTTCCCAGGATGCTGTCATTTTGTGATTTATTGTAATTACAAGGAATTCGGTACCATGTTTTCGGACAACCTGCTAGAAGGTCTCCATGTATACTCTAGAAGTTGCTCTATGCAGCATTTCAGCAACAAAGTGTTCCTTCTCTTGAGCTGCATCCCTCAGGAAACTGTACCTTTAAGGTGTGCTTTTCACTTTTTATCTCCTCATTTCTCTCCTTTAGTTGTTTGCTATGCCCTAAAATGTGTGAAGTAAGAGAAAAATTATAGTTTCTTCTCATTAAATCTCCTGCATTAAATCTAAGAATCCCTTAAAATAATCATACCTGGTAAGTGTGTTATGCATTTCCCTCCCTGGAGTTTATCATCCATCAAGACAGTATCATCATCCACCTGCTTATTCCCTGGGACTAATGAGAGCCAAGTTAAATGGCAAATGGCTTCTCAACCCTTCCTAGTCCTCACACCTGAGGAATAAAAGAGACATTAATGGGACCGGGAGAATGGTGGCCTTGGTTGAGATGGCACATTCAAAGACTAGAAAGGTGACTCTCCTCCCTGTGAGGCTTCATAAATATTATGGCCAATGGAGTGGAAAATGATTCTTGTCGAATAGATGGAGTATTCCCACTCCTGAAATGGATTAATAGAAGACACAATTTGAGCACGTCTCAGAATTATCTAGTATGCCTGAGGAGAGACTCACTTGGGTGGAATCTGTGTTGTCTGATTAGAGGGAATAAAAAGACAATGAGGTGGTAAATGTGAAAAAGCAGCCTTTTAGAAAAACATTCTTTTCAAATACCTTTATAAATCATCTAATTTATCTTCACATAAAGAAAAAAACTAATAAAAAATTTCATATTTCACTCTACATAATATATTCTCCCATATTTAGGGATAATACAATTATATTGTCTTCAGAACACACACACACGTACACACACAGACATAAACACCTTCCAAGAAAGCTGATCCTTCAAAAAATAAATCTTATTTTTAAGCACTTGGGTTTTCAGGCCAGGAAATTAATAAATCCTATACCTGACCCATTTTCGTAGCAGCTGAAAAGGAGAAGAAAAAGCTATTTAAATTTTGTGTGGATCCATTTATCTTTTAAAATATTCCAAAGCAATTTGAGGTGGGGGTGGAAACAGGTATTTAACTCTCATGCATGATTCCCTCTTTATATTTCTGTCTGTTGGGGAAAGGGTAAAGAACTATTCTTGGTCATTATTATTGATGTATTGTGTTGCCACTTTGTATGGTGTCTGCTGTGCTTTATCCCGAGGCATAGCAGTAATCGCTGCTTTCTTGTCTGTTTCCTTCATCGCAAGAGAGTAAATATGAAGTCTGAATGTCGTTCCTCACACGCAAGTTATTTAACTCTGCTTCCGAACTAGTTTAAGAAATGCAAAATGGGAAGAGCTAGCTTTTCTTAGATACATTTCTACTTTTTTTATTCTTTCTTGGGAGATGTTAAGTATAAAGGAAAAAAGTCAGTTCCTTCTTATCTCTCCTTTTTGGGTGACAGCAAGGCTCACTTGGCAATTATAAACCAGAAATTGGAGGGTAGCTTGGGCAGGTTAGGATATATCTGCCCAATGTGTTTCATTCTTTCAAGCATAAACTTTGAGAGGGAAAGAGATTTTTAGAATTTAAATGCCAACAGTAGGTATGGCATCATATTTTGACTTTCAAATAATAAAAGGGGAGTTGGTATTTGGGCAGTGTTTGCATTTTACTAATCTTATATACTTTCAGCTTAATTTTTAGAAGTGTGTCAAATACATCAACATATCAGGATTATAGTGCCCAAAATAGTTAAAGTGCCTTGGACCGCCCTCTCTAGGTAGCAAATTGAAACTAGCATAGGACCATGCCATCCTTCTAGCATAATGGAGAAGTCTGAACTGAGAAGTATTTTTGATGAAAAACATTTAGGACCCTGGAAATGAAATCTTATCACCAACACTTTATAGTAAAGTAGTAGCAAAATTATTTTTAAAAGACTTTCTTCCTTTTACTCCCCATTTCCTCTTTTGGGAAAGCTGATGAGCAAATTATCCAAGACTCATTTTTTTCTTAAGCAAAGTCAGAATATTTCCCCTCTGAAAATCTGAATTATGCCCTCATTCTTTTTCAAGAAACATCTCAAAGAGCAAACAGGATTAAAGATAACACTTGATGGCCTGATTATTTGGCATGCATAAAATTATCATGTGGTTTAACGTGCCTTAAGTGAAAATTTACACTTAGATGCGAAACCTTCACAGTTGGATGTAGCATTGAGCTTTTGCATGTTTTCTATGTAATAAACCACTTTCGTTTTGTTTTGCCTTTTCACCTACACCTTTATCATTACTCTAACAGATTTGGGGCTTCTCTTTCTCTACAGCTAAGTAAGGGAATATGTGCAATTATAAGACATACAAAAAAGGAAAGGGAAAGGACTTTCTAAGTAGCAAATCTGTGCCATGAAGTAGATGTGACGTGAAGATACAGAGCCTGAGAATAGTAATTTTCCCTGAGCCACGCAGGCAGGCTTTTATTTCATGCCTTTTCTCCTTCTGTGCCGTCACCTTTGAGAAAAACGACTGCACCTTCTCCAAGTCTGCCTTTTTAACAGCTACAGTTGAGTTGGCAAGACTTCCCCAGTTCTGAATATAGCCATTTGCCGACTCCGGCCTCTTTGCGAGACTGACTCAAATCTGTGATCTTCTGTTCAGCATACACATCAGCAAAGTGAGAAGATGAGCACTAAATATAGGCTCTATTAACTTTACTTTTAGATTTACTGCCTTCACAAAGTGCCTATTCTGAGCAACATAAACGTTATTCCTTACATATGTATGTACACACGGTACCCAGAGTCGTACTGTGCAGCCTTCAAAAACATACCATCAGAAAGAGTAGGTGCTGAGATAAGGAAACTTTGCCAAATGGAAGAAAGTCACTCACTTCCAATATCCCCTCTTGAGTGGCTACCGTGAAACGGGCTGCAAACACATTCCCTGAGCATCCCTTGCTGATACAGCTTCTTTATATTTATATCCTACTGGATGGTAGCATATTGCTGAGGTTTCCTGTACTCTGCTTCAAGGGAATGTAAGCTTTATGGCATTGAAACATTTAGTCAGTAAAAAAAATGTTTAAGAGAATTAATAGCGCCATAGTCTGTATTAGGATGTGCGTATATGTGTGTTTTATAAACTAAGCATCGGTAGTTTTAGAGTGTTAGAGTGTCGACATGTTTCCTCTCCTTTTGTCTCTCAGGCTACCATGAGAGAAAATTAAAGAAAAGTCTTGGCAGTGGGGATTGGAAGCTCGGGGGGCCAAATGTCCTTGCCAGATCCTTAGAGCATTATTCCGACTCCTAAAAATAGTAGTGTATGTTATTTGATGGCTCTTGTTTCCATAGTTCGGTCACTGACAGAACTGTCAATACTGTTGATGGAGCAGCAGCATAGCCTAGAGTGATGCATTCTTACCTAAGGGTGGCAATAGGAGAGGGTCCATGTAAATAGGATGAGGTAGACAGGGCATGATTGTAGGAGAAGGGTTGAAGGGAGGACATGATTCCAAAAAAGATCGTTCTCAATGTGTCGTCTGACTCAACCAGCTGGCAGATTACACTTGCCAAGTCGTTCCCTTTCCTTCTAAGTCAGTTGGCTCCATATTCACTTGAATATGCCTCTGTTTGGGGAAAGCAAGATACCGCCACTTAACCTTTATCCAAGGAAGCTTTTGGTGCCCTCTTAGTCATAAAGTTGTCTCCTACCTTACCCAGTTTTACCAAATGGAAGTAAAAGGGGACACACTATGGGAGATGAACTCCACGCCGTTGCAGTCAACCACCATTCTGTTTTCCATATAAGGAGCCCCTTTACATAAGCTATGGGCGAGGTTGGAACAGCCATGTTTTATAATTTCAAGAGTGTGACCACCTTGCTCCAGTCATCATCATTGTATGAATCCGGTTGACTTTTTGGCAAAAGAGTGATACTTTTCACTAAAAATGTCTACTCTTCCTGTTGATGTTCCTTTTCTGCTTTTACCTTATCCAACTTCAACACTAGTCATTTTTTAATTTTTTTAGGGAATCAGATTTTAGTGCAAGAAAAGAGTTCAAAAATTTCAGTGTGGTGTCATAAGGATGTTGGGATACAGAGATTTTTTTTTTCCTTAGAAACAAATGGACTGGGAAAGACACAGCATGGCTTTGCTCTGAGTTTCCATCTGATGATTATGACTATGAAAGATAATCTGATGTGAAGGTTAAATGGTGTTTACAAGTGGATAGATAAGGGGGAGAGGGTGAGAAGTGGGGTTTTCTCTACGCTGAATGTAGCTACTAAGAGCAGCACTTCCTACTAGCTAAGCACAATCGTAGCCCCACCATGATCAGCTGCTAGTCTGAATAACATTCCCTGACTTAGGGAAAGGCACACGAAAACATATAGGGAATATGTCTATTTTCATATGTGTGATACTGACAGAGCCATGATATTCCTAAAATATAGGTTTCTCTTTTTTCTTATATTCTTAGCAAATTGCATTTATTCACCACATTACAAACCATCACTGATGTATCCAAAATAGCACACATAGTTCATTATGAAAATAAGAGAATAAAATCTGTTATAAGCAAGTGATTTATGTATTTTCTTTCGTGTTTATGCATTATCCAACTATATTAGGACCTGTTTTCTATTTACCTTCTATCAGTTTTCTCTATCAATTATGTTTTTTCAATGCTCTATAAAAATAAATATGGAAATTATATTTCTTTTTTCTGTAAAAGAATTGCAACTACTTTATTATATTTAGAAATCCAATAAACTTCTTATTACATTTACTTGCCTATGTGTGGAATTCTTTTTGAGTTGGATAATCTCTGTTTCCTTTTCTTCTAACCCCCTTTACTGAGTGACTCATTTTTTACATCATTTGCTTTCCATATGGTCTTCTGAGAAAGGGAATATCTCTCATAGCAAATATGATGCCACAAGAGTATAAAAGCACCCACTCTCTTCCACTGTTAGCACAGAATAACTTAAGGTCAGAGGTGTTCTAAAATTGACCATTCTGTGTCTTGATCTTGCAAGGCATTTTTTATTTTTAAAGCTGGAAGCAAGTAAATGGATCCCTTAGGGTGGGGTTGGGATTCTCCATTTTCGTCACAAACAAGTGGCTGAATTTTTCATAATTTTATTCCATCTGTATTACGCACACTTTTCAAACATTGAGAATTTGGTCTGTACTAGGCATCTTGAGCATACAGATAAAAATGACATACAGTTCCTTTCAATGAGTTTTTAGTCTAGTTGAGCTGATAGATATGGATACAAATAAATATGAAGAAAGGAAAGTACTAACTACACACAGGAAAAAGTAACAGCATTTTCAAGACTTTTCAATGTTAGTCCATTTTCAATATCCTTGTGATTACTTTACCCTCATTTTATAGATGGAAATTCCAAGAGTGAGAAAGTTAATAACCCAAGATCAGCATTCATTCACTAAGACTATTTTTTTTTCCATTTTTAAAAGGAACAGGTCTGCAGGAGAACCAAGACTCCTGATACCCAGTCTACTGAACCTTAATAAGAGTGATTAATACTAGGGCATACACGAAACTCATACCATGAAAGTCAGAAAAGAGTGTCTCTTCTCTTCCACTTCTCTCTCCAGCATCACATTTCAGCCTACTAGTGCTGGGGCATCTGAGAACTACAGGTGGGAAGACTCTGTACGAAAGACCACTAATTTAAACTGCCATACACAAGGTAAATCTTTGAACAAACAAATGGTAGGTATATCACTGGGACTTGTGGTACTTGTAATTTCTTACCAGAAAGTTGTAAACAAAAGAATACATAAGATGTAACCTTGCCTTCCCTTTATTCTTCTACGAAGAAGAACATAAGAGGTAATCTTGTCTTCCCTCTTCCTATAATTCTCAAATCGTGCTGCTTTTACACCCCCCACCCGCCCCCTGCTTCTGCTCTGTTTTGTTTTGTTTTGTTTTGTTTTTCTTTGAGAGGGAGTCTTCCTCAATTACCAGGCTGGAGTGAAGTGCTGTGGCATGTTCTCTGCCCACTGCAACCTCCAACTTCATGGTTCAAGCTATTCTCCTGCCTCAGCCTCCTGAGTAGCTGGGATTATAGGCACGTGCCACCACGCCCAGCTAATTTTTGTATTTTTAGTAGAGACAGGATTTCACCATGTTGACTAGGATGGTCTTGATCTTCTGACCTCGTGATCTGCCCACCTCGGCCTCCCAAAGTGCTGAGATTACAGGCATGAGCCACTGAGCCTGGCCCTGCTGTCTGTTTTCTAACACTATACATTCATTTGTTCCTATTCAGAGTGTAAGAGCTAGAGGGGCCTTTAGAGATTATTTTACTCTGACTTTGTGAAGAAATACTAAGTCTTAGAGATATGGAAGGATTTACCCAAAATCATAACATATTTTAAAGACAGAGTTGGATCTTGAGTCCTGGCCTCCTAACTCTCTGTCCATTGCTATACATAAATGATTTGAATAATCCAGAAGAGAGTGGATGAAGAGTTCTATTTATGATTTACATTTCTAGGAAAAAGACATTTAAAATGAAAAAAAAAAAAACTGAGTGCTTATGCCTATATACCCTAATTAAAAGAAATTCTAAAAACTATATTGCAAGAAGAAAGAACACTGAGAAGGAATATCAATGATGCAACAGGAACGTTATATACATATATATATATGTATACATATATACACACATATATACATATACACACATGTACATATATATGTGTAAATATATGTCTATAAAGTGTATATATGAGCAATCTACTAAAACTGGCCTTCTAGGCCAATTGTCTGCAAAATTCAAAGCATCTTTCATACAGATTGAATATTTTCATCATGTTAACATTTAACTCAAATTAACAACCATAGGTAATTTTTAAAATTTACATTTGGGAATTTTAAAACATCCCTAAAATGACTTACTTCAAAATAGAAATCATAAGAACTGAACAATAATGAAAATTCATAGTAAAACTTGTAGGAGTCAGCTCAAATGGTTCCAAGAGGGAAATGTAAGTCCTTAAACGGTTGTATTAAGAATAAAGGGAAAATTAATGAGCTACTGATCCAACTCATGTTAGTAAAAGAACAGAATAAGATTCAAAATATAAGGAGCATGTAATAAAATATGAAAAAATTGAAACTAATGGTATAGAAAACAAGAATATAATAGAATATCAAAATATAGTCAGATTTGGCACTTTTGAAAAAGTATTGGAAATTACAAATTTCTGGTAAAGCTTATCAAGGAAAAAGACATAAATAATATTTAACTATAGATACAGCAGATATTTGAAATATAACAGAATAGCATGAGCAATTTCATATGATTAATTTGAAAATGTAAGATAAAACAGAAATATTCCTCCTTAAAAATTGTAACCTAACAAAAGTTAGTAAAAAAAAAAAAAGACAATGTGAATAATCCAATAAAATTAAATTGTATTAGTCATTTAAACTATTTCCGATAATTACTTGAAGGGAGTATGAGAGTGGCTTTGGGGTTAACATTTTAGGTTAGGTTGGCAACATTCTACTTCATGATCTGAATGCTGGTTATATGATTGTGGTTAGCGTTTGAAAACATATTGAGCAATACATTTATGATTTGTGCATTTTATTTATACACTACTTCAGTGGATAAAATATTTTCTTAATCAAAAACTACCTGGTATCTTGATTCTAAATAGGAATTCTACGGGTCATTCAAATTAGAATTACAATGTAAAAAAAAGTGAACACTCTCCAACACAATCTATAAGGGTTAGGGTTAGTGGCCAATCTTATTAATGAACATATTGATTAAAAACTTATAAACTAATGGAAAACCAAGCACAGTAATGAAGAAAACAACAACAACCTTCAAGTAAGCTGGGTGTAATCCTAAAATAGAAGAGTAGTTTATTGATGTTGTCGGGCAAAGTGGCTCACACCTGTAATCCCAGCACTTTGGGAGGTTGAGGCAGGTAATCACCTGAGGTCAGGAGTTTGAAACCAGCCTGGCCAACATGGTGAAACCCCCATCTCCACTGAAAATACAAAAATTAGCTGGGCATGATGGCGGGTGCCTGTAATCCCAGCTACTCAGGAGGCTGAGGCAGGAGAATCTCCTGAACCCTGAAAGCAGAGGTTGCAGTGAGCCAAACCACATTCACAGAACAAAATAGGCCTTATGATTGACTGACCATAGTGACCCATGCTTGTAATTCCAGCACTTTGGGAGGCCTAGGCAGGTAGATTGTTTGAGGTCAGGAGTTCAAGACCAGCCTGGGCAACATGGTGAAATCTCATCTCTACTAAAAATTCAAAGATTAGCCAGGCGTGGTGTCAGTAGCCTGTAATCCCAACCACTCAAGAGGCCAAAGAAGGAGAATTGCTTGAACCCTGGAGGTGGAGTTTGCAGTGAGCCAAGATTGTGCCACTGCACTTGAGCCTGGGTGACAGAGTGAGACTTGTTGTTTTTGTTTTTTTCTTTTTAATGAAAGGTCTTATGATTATTTAATAGATTTTTTTAAAACAATGTAATAAAATAAAGCACTTATGACTAAAAAAACAAAAACAGCAAGAGTGGAAAGGACCTCCTTAACTGGATAAAGGCCATCTATGCAAAAATCACTCCAAATGGTGAAACGTTATAAGTAACTATTTTAAGTCTGAAATAAGAGAAAGATGTCCACTATCTTTCTTTTATTAGTAGACAACTTCTATTCAGCTTTGTATTAAAGTCTCTAGTCAGTGCAGCTATATCAAAAACATGAATAATATGTATATAAAGACTATTAGAAGCTAAACTGCCACCTATGATATAACTATATAGCAAAGTATATAGCAACTCAAAATAATATGTAAAGAATTCACATTAAAAAGTGTCACTGGCTGTGGTGGCTCATGCCTGTAATCCCAGCATGTTTGAGAGCAGCCTGGCTAACATGGCAAAACCTTATCTCTACTAAAAATAAAAAATTTACTGGGCATGGTGGCAGGTACCTGTAATCCCAGCTACTCTGGAGGCTGAGGCAGGAGAATCACTTGAATCTGGGAGGCAGAAGTTGCAGTGAGCTGAGATCGTGCCATTTCACTCCAGCCTGGGCAACAAGAGTGAGACTCCATCTCAAAAAAAAAAAAGAAAGAAAAGTGTATCAATTTGCTAGATATAACATTAATGTACAAAAAAATTCATTAATAGCAAAAAATACAGTGTACCTCAGAATATCTTTTTAAATGGGCAAGATATTAATAAATAAAATCTTAAAACTTCACTGAAAGCCATTAAAGTAGATGGAAATAAATGGAAAGATAAACATGGTCCAAAATGGGAAAATAATAACATAAAAAATGTAAATTTCCCTTAAATTGATCCATAGATTTAGTGAAACTCTAAATTTCACCAGATCTTTTCATGGACTCTGACAAACTAATTCTAAAATTTACATGAAAAGCAAATGCAAAATAATCAATACATTTTTTAAGAAAAATGAAGGATTATCTTTTAATCAGGTAAGACTTTCTATAAAACTGTGTTAGTTAAGAGTGTATTATTTGTACCAAAAAAAAAAAAAAGACGAAAAGTAGAAATAGATGACAGTTGATAATCCCGGGGGAAATAATCACCTATTCATGGTATTATAACTTCGTGTGTAAAAAATGACATCCAATATCTAACTCATGTATTAAAATATCTTTATGACTTTTATGAATGATTTCTTTTCTTTTCTTGTTTGTTTGTTTGTTTTTGGGATGGAGTTTTGCTCTTGTTACCCCAGCTGCAGTGCAGTGGCATTATCTCGGCTCACTGCAAACTCTGCCTCCTGGGTTCAAGCAATTCTCCTGCCTCGGCATCCCAAGTAGCTGGGATTACAAGTGCATGCCACCACGCCCAGCTAATTTTTGTAATTTTATTAGACTTGGAGTTTCTATGTTGGTCAGGCTGGTCTCGACCTCCTGACCTCAAGTGATCCACCTGCCTCAGCCTCCCAAAGTGCTGGAATGACAGGCTTGAGCCACCACGCCCCGCTGGTGAACCATTTCTTGAACAAAATACAAACCATGAAAACTATAACTAAAAGAATGGACAATTAAATTTCCATAAAAATTAAGAAATTTGGCAAATCAAAAGATTCATAGTAGCTTTAAACTAGGAAAAGCTATTTGCCAGACATAAAATTGATAAAGTATTACTATCCAAGCTATATTTTAAACTTCCTAAGAAGTTTCAGTAGAAAAATCAGCACAAGAGCAGGCATTTGATGGAAGAGGAATCACATATGGGCAATTGACATATGCAAGAACAAATAAGTTAGTTATTAGGGAATTACAAATTAAAACTAATGTAAGTTACCATTTTTTATACCAACCAGATCAGCAAAAATCCAAAAGTCTGATAATGCCAAATGTTAGAGAGATATGGGGGCAATGGGTATTTATACAAATATTGGTAGGATCTAAATTGCTAAAATAATCTTGGAAAATGATTTCCTGGGAAGGAAATTATCTTATTAACATAGATGTTCCCAAGGTATCTAGCATATCCTGGTATATCACAGATCCTAAATAAGTTATTATCCAATGGAATTAAATTAGTTCTTCTTCACTCAAGATTCATGTCCAAAGCAAAGCATTCATCAATATTTTTTTATTCATCAATAAAGATGAAAATGTGCCATCCCTATGACTGGCAATTCTGCTCTTGGTCATTTGCCTCAGAGGTATATACAATGATGTACACAGCTACACTGTTCATAATGGCAAAAATATGAAAATAAATATCTACCCAAGAAGAATCAATCAATAAATAGTAGTATATTCCTTCCAAAGAATAATGTATAACAGTAAAAATTAATGCACTATCATTGAATAAATCAATATGGTCAATTTTCAGAAGCATGATATTGAGTGGAAAAAAGTCATAGAATAATAAACACAAGATACCGTATCATTTGTAGGAAATTATACAACAAGGTAAACTAATCATGTTGTTTAAGGATACATGCACACACATATTTTGGAAATGTAGTACAAAATGAAGGAGACATGATTGGTAAAAGACATTTGGGGACCTTCAGTAGTCTTTAATAGTGTTCCATTGTGTTAATAAATATTTATTAATATTCTATTTTGTTAGTTGTTAGTTATCATGGGTTCATAGGCATTCATTTTATTATTATACATTATGTTTTATATGTATATCATATATTTTATAATAGTTTCTAGTGAAAGAAGGGGAAGAAATGTTCCCTTGCACCTCCATTTTCCTCTCCAGTAGAGGGTCAAGTGCTCAATATATTCTTTTTTTTTTTCTTTTGTCTCTTTTTTTTGGAGACAAGATTCTCACTCTGTCACTCAGGCTGGAGTGCAGTGGCGCTATCCCAGCTCACTGCAATCTCCGCCTCCTAGGTTCAAGCTATTCTTCTGCCTCAGCATCCCATGTAGCTGGGATTACAGGCACGTGCCACCACATCCAGCTGATTTTTGTGTTTTTAGTAGAGATAGGGTTTCACCATATTGGCAAGGCTGGTCTTGAACCCCTGATGTCAAGTGATCCACCTGTTTAGGCCTCCCAAAGTTCTGGGATTACAGGTGTGAGCCACCATGCCTGGCCAGGTGCTCAACATATTCTTAATGACCAGTATATCTGGAGACAAGACTGCCTCAAGAGAGGGCTACAGAGAAGCCCGAATACTTCTCAACATTTTAAATACAACATCCTAGAAGCCACTCCTTTGATAAAGGTAGATGAGGACAAATGGATAAATGGAAAACAAGGACTAGAGAGTGAAGCTCCGTGTGGGCCACATAATTACAGGATACTGTTCCTATCTCTTTCCACACTTCTCTGCCTTTGGCATCTTTTATACAGACTTCCTGTCATGAAATCGTTACTGCTTTTTTTATTGTAAATAATTATTCCCTCATTTGGGTTTCCATTACTGTGCAAAATATCATTCCTTAGTTGCACACATGTCTGCATACCTAAACGATTGTCGTGATTCCTCTGGGCAGGAAATTATCTTATTAACTTAGATGTTCCAAAAGCATCTAGCATATCCTAATATATCACAGATCCCAAATAAGTTATTATCCAGTAGATATATTATCCAATATACCCAAAGAATCATTAAATTAATTCTTCTTCAACTTTACTCCAGCTCTATGTCTAAAGCAAAGCATTTGCCTTTTTCTGCCTTGGAAAGTCTGCTTAGGAAGTCAATAACTTCTCGTGATTTCCCCAGGATGATGTAAAAATAACAGTGGTAGAGAATTCTTCATGAGGTGCCACAAGCAAGATTCCTAAATTTAGGTGGACAGCCTCATTCCCTCTTAATTCTCTGGTAAAGGGGATGAGCACAGTAAACAGGAGGAAGAAAAAAGGAAACAGGAGATAGTCAAGTCAACAAAGTCTCCATGTCTATTGGGTCACCCAGGGCCCAAATCTCAACTTTATCCTAGATCCCTCTTTCTCATTCCCACATCCTATCTTTTCCTTCCACTTAATATGGCTCTCCCTCACTTGGGCTTGGTCCATAATGCCCTAGTCCAGGCTTTTATTCCTCTAGGAAATCCTTCCAGGGTCTTCACTTATATCCCACTCTCGGTCTTTCTGTGCTCACCCCCCTCACCACCATCTCTAAGCTATCCACCACTGCAGCCAGCCTGGCATTTCCATGCCACAAATTGGACCCCTCTCTCCCCCTGATCCTAACATTTATTGTCTCTCCATCACTCTCAGGAAAGGATCTAAATTCCTCAGCACAACCTTGAAATTTTCAGGTTATCTTATCTATTCCAACTTCTCCCCAACACACCTGCCATTAAAGTATGTATCCTTCTCCAACAGATTCTGCCTTTGTACTCACATCTCTGGGTAGACTGTTCCTTCCCCTTCCTGTCTGAGAACTATTAAAGAACTTTTGGCATATAATGACTCCATCCTGAACCTCTTCTGTAAAAGACTTGAGGTGCCGCAAGGTTCCAACACGGCTTCTGGCAACCTAAGGCTGCATCTCTGTGAAGACCTAGGCCACGTTTGAGTTGCTGTCTGAAAAAGCTAATAGTTGTAAAAAAAAGTTTACTGTGTCTTTTAGCCAAGACCTGAGGAGAGGCCCCTGTCTCCCTCTTTCTTAGAGAATTTGCTTTAAGAAGCTTGCAATTGTAAATCCTTCCTCTGTTACTTTGAGATATATGTATATGTGTCTCCTACAACCCAGGAGTGTCTTTCTCAAGGACCTGAAAGCAAAGCCATTCCTTTGAAATGTTATCAGCAGGAAGGATAGGGGCCTTGGTCTCTAAATCTCCATGGGAGGATAGATTTGTAACTAGCAGACACAGCTGGTCTAATCACATTTACACTGACCTGCCCTCCAGCCCACTTTTTGTAATTGTTCACTTCCCTAAAATGTTTTTCTGTTTCTTTGCATCCTCCTTTCTCTCTCTCTCTTTTTTAATATACTTTAAGTTCTAGAGTACATGTGAGATCTTGCAGGATTGTTGCATAGGTACACACTTGCCATGGTGGTTTGCTGCCTCCATCCCCCATCACCTACATCAGGCATTTCTCCCAATGTTATCCCTCCCCAACCTCTCCAACCCGCCCCCGCCGCTATCCCTCTCCTAGGCCCCCACCCCCCAACAGACCTTGACATATGTTCACTGCAGCACTGTTTATAATAGCAAAGACCTGGAACCAACTCAAATGCTCATCAATGATAGACTGGACAGGGAAAATGTGGCACATATACACCATGGAATACTACGCAGCCATAAAAAATGATGAGTTCATGTCCTTTGTAGGGACTTGGATGAATCTGGAAACCATCATTCTCAGCAAACTGACACAAGAACAGAAAACCAAACACCACATGTTCTCACTCATAGGTGGGTGTTGAACAATGAGAACACCTGGACACAGGGAGGGGAGCATCCCATCTGCTTCTAAAATGCCCAGTTACCTCCACACAATTGGAAACAGAGCTGAGCTTTTTCCCTACTGTCAGCACTTACTGAGTAAGATCTGTTCTCACCACCTTAACAAGTCTGCCTTTGTTTCTCTTTGACAATGCTCACACTCCAACACTCAGCCCTCGTGTTACCCCCTCCATGAAATCTCCTTTCTCTGGCCTCCAGGAGGGTGTTTGCCTCTCGTATGTGTGCCCACACAATGTGGAACACACATATACTAGGATAGTTATGTGAAACTACAATTTACTTTTCTTCTGGTCAAAATTCCATCTAGACAAGTCCTAACTGCAAATTGTGTTTGACTTACTCCTGCATGCATTGTGCCAGGTATAAACAGGCCTTGAATAAAGGCATATCAAGTGAAGACTTGCATGAATGAGGGAATGAGTACCTCTGGGTGGGACAGTAAGGGTTAAGAGCCCTCTTCCTAGAGCTGTCCCCATAGAAAATGGAGACTGAGAGGTGTGGCTGCAGAGCAGGAGCAAGGCAATTATACTCCTCCAGGAGGAGATGAAGACAGACCAGTGTAGACTTGCCCTTTGTTGGCTCTGAGGTATTTTCCACTCCATTTTTATCCTCCCAAAATCTTTGCTAGTTTGTACGCAAGATCTTTTTCCTCCAGGGCTGTGAAGAACTATTTTCTATTATTTATTGTAATGGGGCAGGGAGGAGTCGGGGGGACTCAAATCTTTTCAAACACCAGACAAAATTTGCCAACTGAGAGGGCTTCATCTTGACCATAACCAGATGAAAATGTGTGATGTTTAGCCAACCTAAACTATCCCATTGTTTTCAAGTGTGACTAAATACTGACTAATATTACTTCCTCTGGCACTTTTTTTTTTTTGACTCAGTGCAAGGGAAACGTTCCAGGCTGTTATTGTATTTTGCTGTCTGGACAGAATGACTTCCTGCACATCATAATCACTTATGATGGAGAAAAAAATGGAAGGGGTGAGAATTCCCAAACTCCCAAGAGTACACTTAAGTTTAGCAATGGCTTTTTGGTTTTGGATTTGTGTTGTTTTTGTTGTTATGTTTTTTTCACAAAAGCAATAAAGGATACTGAAATCCAAGCTGGAAGGGACCTTGCCTGCATTGCTCATTGAGGAGACAACATTTTCCCTGTCATCCTGAGCCCGGCAGCATCTCCACGACATCCCCTGCCAAACACTTCAGACTCGTAAATTCTCTCTTTCTTCTGGAGTTCTGTTACTTCAAAAACAAGCTCTCACACTTTTGGACTATGAGCAGTTTCTTCTGCCTCCCTGTAGATGCTTCTTTTTAGCCCCGCCTTTTGAGAAGAAAGCAGTGTTTGCAGCGAGTCAAGTGATTCAGAGCCTTGTTCCACGTGGAACAGATCACTAGAGACATGATTGGTGATGACTGTTCTCAGAGAGAAAATGGAGAAGTGCACAGAGCCTAAGCTCTGGGAATGTCTTCTGAGAGTGGAAACAAAGGATATTGTTTAAAAGTGCCCTTGGAAGATCAGATAAGTCCCTTCTCTCACATCCTTGGCAGATGATGGATAACCAGAACTGTCTGATCCAGGCATTTCAGACTGAATGGAGTTCCAGTATGTTCTCCAGGCCTTCTACAACCTATCAACCCCTGCCCCATCCAGTTCCTAGCCTCAGTCCTTATTAGCTACCACATTAGGCTTTATTTTAAACAATCTGCACCCTCGGCTTCCCCTCTCTCCTAATCAGTCTGGTGGCAGCACAGATCGACTGTCCCGTGCCACATTCAGAGAAAGCCTGCTATTCCTCTCAGAAAGATTTTGCTCCCATCATTGTTAGAAGCTAGAACATTTACAAGGAGACACAGTACCCCTCTGAAAACCCATTAAAGCCCCTTTCAACTGTGGGATTCGCTTTTCCCAGAATGTGAGTCATTTCTATAATGCTGAGTTTCCACCAGTTTTAGGGTCAAAGAAAAAGCCAGCCCCCACAGGGCCTTTCGGCTCCCTGGGAATTTTAAGAAAAAGGATTCATTCCATGGCAGAGATGATTGCCCTCTTTTCAACTGCAATTGGTGGCCCAGAAACCACAGCCATCAAATGCAGAAGCTTTGCTAAATCATCACTATTTCAGCTACTAATTAGGTCTAATGTTCACAGCAGAGGAGTCTGTGCGCGCAATAAACCACTTCTTCAAGTGATTAAACTTCCAAGCAAACACACTTTGATTACCACAGGAAACATTCCCTTGCCCAGGTTTTTTTGAGCCAATGAATAGAATTTCCAAGACATGGCTCCATAAATGAAGTAGCAGTAGACTGGAACTCTGGACGTGCACGGACACCCTGTCTCAATTAGCCAGTCCCTTGTTCTACCTTTTTGGTTCTGGCAAAATGCCTCCAAGGACCACATATGTGACAAAGTGAATTTTAGTCAAAGCAAACTCACTGGGTATTCCATGGGACGACACTGCCTGAAGACTTGGGCCATCCAGCGAGAAAATCGTCTGCTACTTCTGTGGTGTAGGGTCCCCTGTCCCCTGCCCCCAATGTAAGGGAGTGGGTTTAGAGAAAGTGACGGTAGTGGCAAGGAAACCTGAGGCACTGTGCGAAATACTTTTTACATGAGTTATCTCACAGCAAAAGCACTGGCATTTGCTCCAGAACTTTTTCAGAAGTGCTCGCTTAATGTGCCTTTAATTACTTGATTGATTCTTTTTACATTGTATATATAGACCAAAACATCACATTGTATCCCATAAATATACACAATTCTTGTCAATTAAAAATAAATTATTACAAAATTATACAAGGTCTACATGTTAATTGAATAAAAATAAAAAATATAAACAAAAAGAAAGTCTTTCATAAACCTATTGTCTAAAGTGGGGTTTTTCAAACTTGACACTATGGACATTTTGGGCTCGATAATCCTTCACTGTGAGGACTATCCTTTGCATTGTAGGACATTTAGCAGTATCCCTGGCCCCTACTCACTAGATGCCATTAGCGCACCCTCCTCACATTTGTAACAACCAAAAATGTCACAGAAATTGCCAAATGCCACCTAGGAGCAAAATCTCTCTCACTGAAAACCATTGTTTTAGAGATAACCAGTGACAACATTTTCCTGGCCTTTTTTCCTGTATATATATCTATGAATATATGTATGTGTATATATGTGTATACACACATATATCTTAAAATGGTGTTATAGTATATATGTTTTATATTTTCATTTTTCACTTGACCATATATCCTGAAGATTTTCCCTTAACCATATCCTGAATATGTTGATACCTGTTCTATAACATCATCTTAGTGGCTCTGCTGTGCTTCATAGCATGATTGTATCATGGTTTCTTTAACTCTCAGTTTTTGGATATTGAGATTATTAGCAAGGGTAGTGAGAGCATTAAAAAAATATTGTTGGGAGCTGCGGTGGCTCAGGTCGGTTGTCCTGGCATATGAGGAGTCAAGGTCAAGTGTTCAAGGCCAGCCTGGACAATGCATAAACCTCTCATCCATCCATTAAAAAAAAAAATTGCCTCACTTTTGCCTTCAAAAATGAGAGGTTAGCATGCTGCAGATGAATAAGAAAACAAATACTTATACTATGTCCTTCCACTTACAGAGACCATTGCAGTAATAAGAAAGGGAGGGAAGAATCTTAAGTCAAGACCTGTTGACTCCTCTGTGCTATTAATGGGTGAGGGACTGAGTAGACCCTGGTCGTGAACCTCAGTTAGGCTGTGGTAGAATTAAAAAGGAGAGCCAGATAAATTTGAAAAATACAAAGTAAGACAAATAGCTTAGAGATGCGTAGCCAAAGAAGAGGCCAAGAATAAGGAATTCTTATAAAAGAAAGAGCTGGAAAGAGGCTTAGAAGTGGGGAGAGGAGGCAACATAGTTGTCTGCTGGGATGCTGGCCCTTCCATTGCATAAATCTTCAGAAAAAGTGGATGATACTCCTTGCTGTGGCCCGGGTACCTGGAAGAGTAGAGGATATTTGGGGTGGGTTGTATTAGGCAGAGTGATGCATTGTAGAAAAGGGACAGCAGGGACAGCTGCAAAAGATGGAGTAGAAATAGAAAATTAAACAGAAGTTGGAAGCAGAGGCAAGCAGGAAAACAAGAACCACTAGAGATATTGGCACTTGGGTCAGAAGGTTTTCTGCGTGAGGAAACTGGCTGATCCAAACTTGCTTAAATATTGAAGGCCAAAATGACCTCAGTAGAATAAAGGACTTTAGAAATATCTAATCAGCAAATGCTGAAATTATGCTTTTGGGGGGTTTTTATAAGCAAGACTACATTGAACACCATTGTAGTTGAATATGTGCATACATCCTTAACTTTGTTTAGGCTAATTAGAAATGAATTGCTGGGTACAAGAAAATTCATGCTCTTAAGCCTTCAGATACATATGGTCAAAAACACTAACAAGAAAGTTTCAATAATCGTTTACTATTTTACCATATAATCAACATGGTATGGCAGTTGACAGTTCTCTTTTTCCCCATTATTTCACACACGTTGGTATATTTGTATATATTCTTCTTTTTTTATTTTTTTAAGACAGAGTTTTGCTCTTCTTGCCTAGGCTGGAGCGCAATGGCGCAATCTCAGCTCACTGCAACCTCCACCTCCTGGAGTCAAGCGATTCTCTTGCTTCGGCCTCCCAAGTAGCTGGGAATGCAGGCATGCACCACCACGCCTGGCTAATTTTGTGTTTTTAGTAGAGATGGGGTTTCACCATGATGGTCAGGCTGGTCTTGACCTCCTGACTTCAGGAGATTCGCGCACCTTGGCCTCCCAAAGTGCTGGGATGAGCCATGGTGCCTGGTCATATTCTCCCCTTTTTATAGGAGAGGTGACTGAGATTCACCCATGATCACAGAGAGTTACAGATAGAACCAGAGCCCCAGGGCCTCTGACTCCAAGTCTGATCTCTTCTTTATCTACCTTGGTACTTCCTTTATCAGAACTGGGAATGTGAACCTTTAGGAGACTCAGCCAGCACCAGTCGTAATCTTTTCACTCCTCTGCTTAATCCAGTGCTGTTAGGTTAAAGACCAAACTCTTTCAGGAGCTGGAAAAGTGCTTCACTATCTAGTTCTTGCTTCTGTTTTCACCCTTACCCTATCTTGCATTTAAAACTCCTGACATCGACATTTCTCTAAGTTCTTGAGTAAATTTTGCTCTCTCCTGCCTCAGGGCCTTTCCACTTGCTTTTTCCTCTCTCCCCACCCATCTTTTTTTTTTTTCTTAAGAGTCTTGCTCTTGTCACCCAGGCTGGAGTACAATGGCACAATCTCGGCTCACTAAAACCTCCACCTCCTGTGTTCAAGTAATTATCCTGCCTCCCTAGTAGCTGGGATTATAGGCACACACCATCATGCCTGGCTAATTGTTTGTATTTTTAGTAGAGATGGGGTTTCACCATGTTGGCCAGACTGGCCTCAAAGTTTCTCCTCGGCCTCCCAAGTGCTGGGATTACAGGCCTGAGCCACTGTGCCCAGCCACCCCATCCATCTTTGTTTAGGCAACTTCTGTGTATCATTCAGGTTGAACTTAAATGTTAATTCCTTTGTGATTCTTAAATTCTGGGTTATGTGCTACTATCAAGTGCTTCTACAGCACTTTTTACTTCCCTGTTAGAGAACTTATAAACTGTGTTGAAATTCATGTCTAATGATCTGACTTCCCCATTAATTTTTAAGCTACGTGGGACAAGATCCATGTTTATAAAACCCAAGATCAGATCTTTCTGAGAAGTGCTTGCCCCTTTAGACTAGAGAGCTTCACTCTAGGTTGCTAGAATCCCAGCCACTTCTGAGGGTTTTTATAAACAACGCACTTCACCCGTTTCTTGCTTGGCATCTGTAGGCCTCTGAGTACATGATATCTGCTGTAGACAAACACGTTTCCCGTTAATGCTAGGAAGAATCTTCCAATATTGAATGGTCTGACAATGGAGTAGGCCCTCTTATTTATGTTGTAGCAGGATCTTCTTCATAACACCCAGTCCTCCCCATGTGACTGGGAGGTGCCGGTCGGCAGGAATGAGCCATCCTCCCGACCAGGGCATCTCACACGTGCCAGGTGGTCTCTGAGTGTGTGTGGAGCCAAATTGAACTAAACGACTGTCTTGGCAACATACAGCTTTCCAAGACTCAACAACTTGCTTTCAGCCCAGCCAAAGGCTTGCCGCTCTGAGGCAAATGTCACTGTGGTGGAGTTGTCTTAATGAGAAGGCATGCTTGCTTCTCTTCTGGGGGAGTTTCCTAGAGCGATGCTCTTAGAAACTCCTTGGCAGTAATCCTGAGCCAGGCTTGGCATTGACAGCGTCCTCCTGCTGGCATTAACAAGCCTCTTATTTAAATGTAAATGAGCTCTCAGTGCCAGTTTGTGAGCAAAACACATCGCTTGTGTTAAACCAGAGCTGGGAATGCTACAACACACCAAATGTCGGCTTGGTTTCCACTTCCCCACCACATCCGTAGTTCGCACTGCAGCTCTCTTTGCCTTGTCTTCTCGATCTGCAGTGTTGGGAGTCCTCAGATAACAGAGAGAATCTGTCGAGTTTGAGGACCTATTTGTAGCCTATTTGCAGCTTCAGTATGACCTTCAGAAAGTTACTTCAAGGTGCAAAAAGAATAATAATAATTAGGGCATTATAAAACTGTAAGAGACTAGTATTTGAATTAGCAGACTGCATAAAGGTCTGTTCTTCCCAGTATGGTTGGGTATCGTCTGTTCTGTTGAGGGCCTGAATAGGGAAAAAAAGGTGGAAGAAAAGTGAGTTCTCTCTCTTTTCTTGGGCTGAGGCATCTGTCTTCTGTCCTTGGACATCAGGACTCCTGATTCTAGGGCCCAGTAGTTATGTTACTGTCTCTCCTGTTTCTCTACCTTGCTTTCCTCTCTCTCCTCATCCAGCTTTTTTATTTTTTCTTGGGAGTCTTGCTCTTGTCACCCAGGCTGGAGTGCAATGGCGCCACCTTGGCTCATTAGAACCTCCGCCTTCTGGGTTCAAGCAATTATCCTGTGTCAGCCTCCCAAGTAGCTAGGATTTCAGGCACACACACCATCATGCCTGGCTAATTTTTTTTTTTTTTTTTATCATTAGTAGACATGGGGTTTCACCATGTTGACCAGGCTGGTCTTGAACTCCTGACCTCAGTATCACACCAAATCCTAGTCAAGGGAGGGGCCTTCAAATGGAGGGTCCGAGCCACCTCTCTTGGTTTGCTGGCCGTGTCCGTCCAACTTTCCCAGGAGCCCACCTGTGCAGTACATGCTCTGATGCTTGTGCACACTCTTTCTTTTCTCCTGGATCAGTTCTATTTCCACCCAAATACACATCATTTGTTGATCTTGCCTAACATCTGGTCCTGCTTAGCTGTTTCTGCACTCAGTTACCAGGACCCTATTGTTCATATTTTATCCAATTTCTTGTTTCAGCAATTCTCTCTTTATTTTGGATCTTTACTGAATGGACTTGGTGCTCTTCTGATATATGGATTCTAGCCACCTCTCTCTTCTATACCCTACTGGCATATTTACAGCACAAATCATAATAGAGGCTACACTATTTCTGTTTTTATGTGTCTAACTCAGCTGAACTATGTGTGCATCTTAAGGCCCAGGCCAGGTCTTATCTTTGTTGGTAGCTCCAGATCCTAGCCCCTACCCTAATGAATGAAGAAATGAAGAAATAGAGAAAAGATAGAGAAACTCTATTTCCCCTTCAAGATCTTGCTACAAGAAGCTGAGTAGGGCATCATTCCATTTCCATCCTTCAGACTGGCTATACAATTTCTATCTAAGTGTATTAGACAGGCTTCTTCAGAAAAACAAAACCAATACATAAATCAATTTATGGATTATATGTACATAATACATAAATATGATGGGATTGGCTTACATGATTATGGAGGCTAAGAAGTTCCACCATCTGCTGTCTGCAAGCTAGAGAACCAGGAGAGCTAGCAACATAACTCAGCCCGAGTCCAAAGGCCCTACAATCAGGAATTCTGATGTCCAAGGACAGAAGAAGACCGATGTCCCAGTCCAAGAAGAAAGAGAGAACTCCTTTCTGCCACCATTTTATTTTCCTATTCAGACCCTCAACAGAACTGATGATATCCAACCATATTGGGCAGGGTGGATCTTTACTCAGTCTGCTAATTCAAATACTAGTCTCTTCCAGAAACACCCCGTCTTAGTTCCTTGTGTGATGCTACAGCAGAATTCCACAGACGGGGCAATTTATAAATAAACCTATTTCTCACATTTCTTGAGCCTGTGAAGTTCAGGATCAAGGTGCTGCAATCTGTCGAGGACTGCTCTCTGCTTCTAAGGTGTTTCCTTGAACCCTGCATCCTCTGCAGGGGAGACTGTTGTGCCCTCACAAGCAGAAAGCAGAGGGCAAAAAAGGGATGAACTCCTTCCACCAAACGGTTTTATAAGAGCACCCAGTCCCATTCATGTACTTAGAGCCCTGATGACCTAACCACCTCCTTAGAAGCGACGCCTCTTAATATTATCACATTGGCAACACCTGAATTTTTCAGGAAACTCATTCAAAACACATCACACCCTTACAGACACACCCAGAAGTAATGTTTTACCAGCTATCTGGGTACTCCTTGGCTCAGTCAAGTTGGCACATGTTATAAAATTAACCATTATACCACGTGTTTATTTTGATAAAGTTCACAGCATAAAAAGAATTCAGTTAGCCTGTAGGAGGATGTGTTATAAATATTAAACATGTATTTCAGGGGCCTTCCACAAGAAACAGAAAGGGCTGGATTCAATAAGAGATGCAAAATGATATAAAGGAGTCCTTTGAGTAACAGAAGTAGCTCTTCTTAGGATACTTTGAGTGCAGTAAAACTGGCTTTGTTGTAAGGCAGAACACTGTCATCAGCTTTGCTGTCTGAGCTTCTGGGCTGCCTCAGCGCAGTGACTAATGAAAATAACAGTTTTGATGGTTGGGTTTAGACTAAAATAGTGTAGGCACAACTTCTCATCCTCTTAGCCCCATCCCCATCCATGTATCTTCCTGGACTTTCGTTGGTGGCTTGTGCTAGGGAAGATGACTCAGAGTACCAATGGCAACAGCTGTCCCTGACTGGTCCTGGCTTGTTTGGGGATCCTATGGAGAGAAGGGTTTGACACTGATAGAATCTGCCAGAATTGCACAAAACTTTATGAGACTGAGCACAAAGAACAGATGACACAAGGCATGGGGGAGGAAGGAGACGTTTCTTTTCTTCTTCAGGAAATTAGTGATAGTCTTGCGTCTTGCATACTGGAAATACTGGATACCTTGACCCCACACTGGCATTTCCACAATGGTGGGTGGAGGCAGTGAGATTTCTGCAATTGATTCTGTAGAAATCAGCTATGAACAAGAGGAGTAGAGGTAGCAGCAAAAGAACAGGGCAGATGAGTTGTGGTTGTGGCTGACATTTACCTTTGGGTAGCCATGTGAATCCTCTTTTGGGAATCTCCCAACTATAGGTGGGAGACATTTTGCGGGAGCTAATTCCTGGAAACTGAGCTAGTGGGGGATTGCATTATCAAAATTTCACTTTATAAAAAAGAAGCCTTCAAATTTGTTCCTGGTAAGTCACAAACTGGTAATGCCTAAGGTATTTTAGTTTTATTTTAATTATTACCCATTTTCAACAGAAAAAAAAAGATCATGATGGAAAGATCCCCAAGTTCTTTCCCTGAAGTCAGAAAACCTGATGCTTCCTTCTGTCTCAGCATCTAATACATAGTGTGAACTTGAGAATGTTTTTCCCCTTTAGAACTCAGCCTTCCCATCTGTAAAATGAGACAATTGAACTGTGTAAGCCCTAAGGCAAATATATTTGAGAAGAGGGGAGTTGAAGCCACATTTGTATTAATATACTTATTTAGCAACTGTTAAGTGCCTGCTCCACATCAGGCAGTGTGCTAGGCTCTGCAGATGGAATGGTGAGAAAAAGCAGACATGAAATTTGCACATATGGAGTTTTTAGTCAAGCAGGTGAGATAGCCACTAATTAAAAATAAAAATAAAGGTAAAATTATCATTGTGATAATGCTATGAAGGTGAAATAAATGGCTTTTTCTGTAATTATAAATAGAAAGATTTCAAGAACCCTAAACAACATATATATAGTTGAAGGTTTAAGCAATACTCCTGCCTCAGCCTCCCGAGTAGCTGGATTACAGGCATGTGCCACCACACCAGGCTAATTTTGTATTTTTAGTAGAGATGGGGTTTCTCCATGTTGGTCAGGCTGGTCTTGAACTCCCAACCTCAGGTCATCCACCCACCTCGGCCTCCCAAAATGCTGGGATAACAGGCGTGAGCCACCACGCCCAACCACACACAAGCACTAGAAAACACCGAAGCAAGAATAGAGAAACCAGCACGAAAGGAACACAGAGAATACGAAGAAAAAACAAAAAGCCCGGCCACAAAAAAACATAAAATCGCACAACAAAAAAAAAAGGACACACAGAAGCCAACAAAGAACACAAACTGAAGAACCAACCAGGCTAGTAAAGACCCCAAAGACAGGACGAGGAAGTGGTGATCTTCCACACTCAAACCAAGCCAGACACCACGCAACGACAACAGAAACTCGGAACCAGGCGGGGCCCAGGGTAAGGAGAAAGAAGAAACACACAGTTCTAAAACAAACACAAAAAGGGAAAACGTAAAACATCAAAATGAATGAGACAACACCAAATGCCCGGGGCACACAGAGAAAAAAGAGACAAATCCAACCATAACATCACACAACACATGAAAACAAACCCACTGGAGGCATAAATGCTGAACCCAAACCATCAAACAAACACCAAAGCAACCAGGGCAAAGCCCGGAACACACACCAAAAAAAAACCAGAAACACAAAGATAACGCAGCAAGAACACAGCACAACAAACCGGGCCACCCACAGAGACGGCCCTCCAAAACCCATCCCACTACAACAGATCAAAAGAATCAGCACTGACAGGTACACAGAAACAGACAAAAGCAAAAAACAACCATGAAACAGAGCCTCCCAAAAGTGACAGAAGAAAAATCAACCGAAAAAGAAATGGAAAAAAAAACCAGAAGCCAAGCCGAACAACGCGCAGCTACCCAGATGCACAGCAGTGGGAGGTAACAGGATAAATGGGAGCCGGATAGACTTGAAACATCTGCTTCCTTGAAATATTGTCTTCCTCTGTGAAACGGACATGCAAAGTGATCTATAGTTCCTTGGCTCTTTTCATTTAAAGAGTTTCTGCATTACTTTCTAAGAGCAAAATCTCTGAGCTGGATGCTGCAGACATTTGTCAGGCACTTCTGGGCTGATGGCAGCAGGTCTGGTGAGGGACCTCTGGGTCCTTCTGCAAATGAAAGCAAGAGGAGCCTCAGGACTCGCCTCTGAGAGACCTGAGTGCAGTAAGGACTAAGGCTGCCTTGTTAGCCTTTGGCCTGAGCGTTTGAATTATGGAAATGGATTCTATATCAGTGGCATTCATACTTGGGAGAATGAAGTACAGCATGATACCTGTTCCAGGCACATGGAGCAGCCCATACTTCTTATACTTTCCAAGATCAGAGAGAAAGTAACCTTGACCTGAGAGCCTAAACATTTGCCCCATAGACAGCTGTATTCTTCATTTGCCTTTATGGAAGAGTTTAGTATTTTTTTATCTCTCTCTCTCTCTCTCTCTCTCTCTCTCTCTCTCTTCCCACACACACACCCCAAAGAGAGAAGTAGATATCTATCATGTGGGAGTGTTGATTCAAAACTAGATTGAGTTTATCCTAGGATGAGGATCTGTCTGAAGAGGACTGGAAGATCTATGGTGATAGGTCAGCAGGTGATTATTGCAGTAGTGACCAAGAAACCTGCAGGGAAGGAAGGTTTATAAGGAGAAAGAAAGAATGAAGGCCTCAAATAAAGCTCCACCAAAAATGGGGCATATTGAAAAGAGAACATGTCCATTCATTCTGAGTGTTGTACTCGTTGATTTCTGAACTGCCTGCTGCCTTAACTCATGCCAAAGCCAGGAAAATGGATGTATATAAAAAGTCTGTAACCAAGGTTTCATTAAAGATTTAGGAGCACCAGGCAGCTCCAGTGTGGGATCCACAGTACCTCATACTATCCAAATGTAGAGAAGGGCAGCACAAACTAGCTCTGATTCTTAGAGGGTATAACTATGAATGGTGTCTGCCTGATTAACAGCTCGTATGCAGTAGAATTTGTGTTGGTAGCATGGAAGATTTTGCCTCAGTCCACTGCCAGAGTCAACAGAAGGAACTGGTAAGAGCAAAATGAAATATCCCAAGTGATGCACACGTAAGTTACCTCTTCGGCCTTCTCAGAACTAGTTTTAAAGGCCTTTATGGGGATTGTAGGCGTACAAGATTGTTTAGGGACTAAAATCATAGCTCCACATTTACTGCCAGGCTAAACTGGTGTATTAGTCTGTTCTTGTACTGCTGTAAAGAAATTCCTGAGACTGGGTAATTTGTAAAGACAAGAGGCTCAGCTGGCTCAAAGTTCCGCATGCTATGCAGGAAGCATAGTGGCTTCTGCTTCTGAGGAAGCCTTAGGAAACTTATAATCATGGAAGGAAGGTGAAGGGGAAGCAGGTATGTCTTACATGGCCAGGACAGGAGGAAGAGAAAGAGCGGGGAGGTGCTACACACTTTTAAACAACCAGATCTCATGAGAACTCTATCATTAGAACAGCACCAAAGGCATGATACTAACCATTCATGAAAAATTCACCCCCGTAATCCAATCACCTCCCACCAGGCCCCACCTCCAAAACTGGGATGACAATTGAACGTGAGATTTGCATGGGAATACCAATCCAAACCACATCAACTAGTATATAAAAAACATGGGATTTGTTGTTGTAATTATTATTAATATTCACAAAACCTTTAGAATAGTACCCAGCATATAATAGTCACCAAATGTTATAGAATATTATAAAAATTTCTAATACTGACACATAAACACCATAAACATGTTGATTACTTTGTATGAAACCAAAAGACATTATTTTCATTTAAGAACTATTTACCATCCTGACTGGTATGAGATGGTAGCTCATTGTGGTCTTGATTTGCATTAGGTGCCCATCAACGGTGGATTGGATAAAGAAAATGTGACACCTAGATACCATGGAATACTATACAGCCATAAAAAGAATGAAATCATGTTCTCTGTAGCAATGTGGAGGCAGTTGTAAATCATTATCTAAGCAAATTAATGCATAAACAGAAAACCAAATACCACATATTCTCATTTATAAGTAGGAGCTAAATATTGAGTACACATGGACATAACGATGAGAACAATTGGCACTGCAGGCTACTGAAGGGGTAGGAAGAGAGGGGCCATGGGCTACCTATTGGGTGTTATGCTGACGACCTGGGTGATGGAATCACCTGTAAGCCAAACGCCAGCATCACAAAATATATCCATGTAAAAAACCTGCACATATACTCTCTGAATCTAAAATAAAACTGGAACAAAAAGAACTTTTTACCTTATCTGAACCGTAAAATTTTCATACTTTTTTACATATATATTTTCACATTAATTTATATTTACATACATCTCCATATAGACATATCATTATTATATATAATATACATTTTTGTGGTGGTTTTTGGCATGATAACTGTTTTGAATAATATGTGAAAAATGGAAGGGAAGATAGAAATCTTACTAAACATGTCAAGGTAGTATTTCTCATAAACTAGGATGGTTTATACTCGAGTTTATTCCTCCAATGTGTCCAGAGATATCTCTAGATATAAGTAGAAAGATTTCTAGGTTAGACATGGTGGCTCATGCTTATAATCCTAGCACTTTGGGAGGCTGAGGCAGGACAGTCACTTGAGGTCAAGAATTCAAGACAAGCCTGGGCAATACAGCATGACCCCATCTCTACAAAAAATAAGAAAATTAGCTGGGTGTGACGGCATGTACCTGCAGTCCCAGCTACTTGGGAGGCTGAGGCGGGAAGATTGCTTGAGCACAGGAGTTTGAGGCAGCAGTAAGCCATGGTCCCTCCACTGCACTATAGCCTGGGTGACAGAGTGAGACCCTTTCTCAAAACAAACAAACAAACAAACAAACAACGATTTATAACATCTTTCTTTCTGTTTACTACATACCACTCAAAACAATTAGCAAACAAGAACTAACTGGGCACGGCCACATTACCTAGCGCCTCCAAGCCTCAGTTTCTTCTTCTGCAAAATGAGGCTAGTTGTAAAGATTAAGCTAAACAGTGTATGTAGAAGTTCTTTGAAAACCATAGACCAATGCAAATGCAAGGCATTGTTGCCAGTGTTAGAGACCGTGCTAGGGTATTTGCCGATTGCCATTTGTAGTATGGAAATTTGCTGCTTTCTTTCCTATGGGAAGTGTTCTTCCCTTGTCCTGTTTTTATCAGTCTGAGTAGGTCAACATTTCAAAGCTGACAATTGAAGTTCCATTACCTTGCCCTTTGTCCTAAGGCAGATGTCTTAGAGCTGGGGCCCGTAATTGTGAACTCTGTGATGCATTCATTCTCAGAGTTGGAGATCACAGTGTTTCCAGAGAGTCTGAGGGTTAGGCACTTCCTCTTATTTTTCATTTTTGTCAGCTTCTTCATGTTTTCCTGCCTAAGTAAGAAAAGCCCTAGGTTTCAGTCTGTCGTTGTATGACCCTAAATGAGTCACTTCTACATTGGGTTGTCTCAGGTTCCTCAACGGCAAATGTCTAGCCTTCCACTCACATGCAGCAAAGCAGCTCCACATTTACTTGTGTGACACAGAGGATTGCTTCACATAAGACTTTATAAAATAAGTTCCATTGTTAATTTCTCTAAACCAGTTGGACTAGATCCTTTCATGTAAACCCTAGATGATCCCTGATACTCTTGGTTTTTACATGTGAATTCTATGATCCCTTCCTGGGAGAGTCATGTAACCAACTATATAACATAGGAGCATTAAACATGTTTAGGTGACAGAATTATGAAATAATGGCTGTGTAAGTATCCACATGAATTCCTGTCAATATTTCTCATGTCATGTGCTTAGAATGATTTCAATCTGACTGAATTTTGCCAAGAAACTCAGAGCTCTTCTTTCCCTGCAAATATTAAGATGTGTCAACCTCAAGGGATTGGTTAAACTTTCTGTTTCACTAATGTAAGTCTGGCATCAAATTCATTTAGCTTTGTGGTGCTTACCCATTAAAGACATTTGGCAGATTTTACTGGTCCTGTGACAAAGCCATAGTCCAGTTCAGAGCACGCAGAATTTGGAATAATGAGTAGTGGACTCCTTATTGGTGCTCACATCCCAAGAAATGTCTTATCTTCCAGGGAAAAAATCAAAATTAAAACATTGGCGGCCAGGCACAGTGGCTCACCCTTGAAATTCTGATACTTTGTTGTGTTGTTTTTTGTTTTTGTTTTTGTTTTTTTTTTTTAACTTTTATTTGAAGTTCAGAGGTACAAGTACAGGTTTGTTACATAGGTAAACTTGTGTCACAGGGGTTTGTTTTCTAGATTATTCCATTAACCAGGTATTAACCTAGTATCCATTAGTTATTTTTTCTGGTCCTCTCCCTCCTCCCAACCTCCACCCTCCAAAAGGCCCCAGTGTGCGTTGTTTCTCTCTGTGTGCCCATGTGTTCTCATAATTTAGCTCCCACTTAGAAGTGAGAACATGTGGTATGTGGTTATCTGTTTCTGTGTTAGTTGGCTAAAGATATGGCCTCCAGCTCCTTCTGTGTCCCTGAAAGTGACATAATTTTGTTTTTTATGGCTGCATAATATTCCATGGTGTATAGGTACCACATTGCCTTTATCCAGTCTATCATTAATGGGCTTTTAGGTTGACTTCATGTCCTTGCTTTTGTGAACAGTGCTGCAATGAACATACGTGTGCATGTGTCTTTATAATAGAATAATTTATATTCCTTTGGTGTATACCCAGTAATGGAATTTCTGGGTCAGATGGTATTTCTGTCTTTAGGTCTTCAAGGAATCACCACACTATCTTCCGCAACGGCTGAACTAATTTACCCTCCCACCAACAGTGTCTACATGTTCCTTTTCCTCCACAACCTTGCCGCCGTCTGTTTTCTGACTTTTTAATAATGGCCATCCTAACTGGTGTGAGATGGTATCTCATTGTGGTTTTGATTTGCATTTCTCTGATGATCGGTGATATTGAGCTTTTCTTTATATGACTGTTGGTCACATGTATGTCTTCTTTTGAAAAGTGTCTGTTTGTGTATTGCCCACTTTGTTATGCAGTTGTTTAATTTTAACATGTTGAAAGGCTGAGCTGGAAGGATCACTTGAGCCCAGGAGTTTGAGACCAGCCTGGCCAACATAGTGAGACCTCATCTCTACAGAACAAGTTTTAAAAAATTAGCCAGATATAGTGGTGCATACCTGTAGTCCCAGCTACTAGGGAAGCTGAGGCAGGAAGATCACTTGAGCCTGGGGATCAGGCAGTGGGGAGATCGAGGCTGCAGTGAGCTGTGATTGTGCCTCTGCACTCCAGCCTGGACAGCAGAGCAAGACCTTGACTCAAAACAAAACCAAACCAAACAAACAACATTGGCAAAGCCAGTTATAGGGACCTTTCAGACTTTATTTTGCATGAAAAATGCAGGGGTCCATGAGGCCCAATCTTTGCCTTCAATCTAAACTTCACCAGAAATTTTTCTAACAGTCTCCTAGAACACATGGCCTCGGGAGAGATTGCAATGCTATTTCTGTTAATGCAATATATAGCAGTAATGCTGAAGGAGGCAGGTCAGGATCTTAAAAGCCAGTACATCTGGGCTCACTCTCTTTGGGCAAAGACAAGCCTTTGCAAAAGGACTAGTAACTGTTGGTCTTTCACTCATTCTACAAAAGGGAAGTAACCACACTCAGAACTGTGGAATTTTAGCTTTGGAAATGACCTAAAAGTTGAAACTGTTCAACTTTGACTGATAGTTGAAATTCCCTCTAAAGCATCTCCTCCAAATAAATAGGTGCTGAGCCATAGCTTGATTATCTCCAGTGACAGGAAACTTACATCCTGTTGAGCTCTACAATTGAACAGCTCTGTATTTTTTTTTTTTTTTTTTTTTNTTTTGGCCGAGCTATAATTGACTTGTGATTTCCACCCACTGATTCTAGTTACATCCTCTGACACCACACAGAAGTCAGCTCAACAAATCTGCCCACTTCCCCCATGACAACTCTTCTTTGATTTGAACAACGTGAACATTTCCTCTTAGAGAAGAAACTGAATCTTTTATTTACTCCCTACTCCCTCGTATGCTAGACAGTTTAAACCATTACCTCCCATCATCCTGTTATTATCCTATGGGGTTGGAATTCCTCAATGTTCATTAGCCAACTACGGCTCAGAAAGGTGGAATTCTGTAAAGCCACCCAGCTTAGAGGTGACAGGTCAGGAACTCAGGACCAGCCCTGGAAAGCCCAGGCACCTTCCATCATTTTCTGCTGCTTCCCAGAACAAAGAAGCCTGGAAAGCCCCCTGCACTTATTACCTTTCAGGTTCTGTGAACTTTAACCAGGATCGAAACTGAGACAGACGATTTTTACTTAGCCACCTGGCCCTGTGTCCTCAGTCTTCTAAATTGCCACTTTCACCTTTACATACAAACTAAATATCAAGTCTCTATCCCTTCATACTGCAAGAAACCCAGTACTTTGGAGGATTTTAGGGAAAGATTATCTCTTCTTCTTGCCCATTTTGACATTTCACTGTCCAAGCTCCTTCTTCACCTTCTCACCAGTCACCGTTGGCTTCCTTGACACCTGCTGTGACAAATGTCATCTTTCCACACCTCTTCATGAGGATCATGGAATCATAACTCCACCTCTGATCCATTCACTCTCTCTTGCTTCAGTGACACAAAGCGGTTGTGTAACAGTTTTTATTTAAGATTTGGTTGGTGGAAAGGACACAGAATAGGAAACACCTTAAAACTGCAAATCAGGCATCAGTGATTCAAGAGATTCCCCCGCCTTTGGCCTCTTTCTCAGTCTACTCTTTCTAAACAGAATTCCTTCTCTAATCTTATCATCAAAGCCCTTATCCTTTCAACCTTCAAGAGAAAGTAGGAGTCTCTTCATATGCATATGTTCTAGAAATCTCTGCCTAAGGAAGACAGCACTGTGTTATTATGCAAAGTAATGTATGTCTTCATTGATTTAGCTCACCCTTTCAGAATAATCCTGGACCCAACCCTTGCATAATAACCAAAATGCTGATAAATGTGTTTTTCAAACAAAGGAGCAGCTTTCTCTCGAAAATTTCTACCTATTTCTCCTGGCAGAGAAAATATTTGCAGATAGCATAAAAAACATAAATAAAAAGTAAAGTAAATGGATGAAAGGTAACTTATTCAGATTATAAGATTATCTATCTTCAGAATAGAAAAGTCTAATATTGCAATCAAAAGCCCTTTCTAAAACAGGGCTTTCCAAAACACAGGACTCTCAATGAGTTCAGTCAAAAATCAATATAGCTTGAGTCTTTCTTATCTGAAATGCTTGGGACCAGAAGTATCTCAGATTTTAAGCTTCTTGGGATATTGAAATATTTGCATATAGGCAATGAGACATCATGGGTATAGGATTTACGTCTAAACACAAAATTCAGTCATGTTTTATACACAACTTATACACATAGCCTGAAGGTAATAGACATATATATAATTATAATATATATAATCTCTATATAAATATATATACATACATATATTATAAATATTTGTTCTGACATTTGTCAGAACAGGTAACAAGGAAGCCAACAGTGACTGATGAGAAGCTGAACATGGAGCTTGAAGAGCAACAACAACAAAAAATATATATATATAAAACTATATTATATATAATAAATATATATTGTATATATTATAAATATATATTATATATATACATTACCTTCAGGTATATATAATATATATAACATATTACAGACATATATTATAAATATATATTATACATTAATCAAAGTTTTGACTGCATTTTGACTGAGACCTGTCACGTGAGGTCAGGTGTGGGATTTCTCACTTGTAGCATTACATCAGCTCTCAAAAGCTTTTGGATTTCATAGCATTTCTGTTTTGGATTTTTGGATTAGGGATGTTCAACCTGGGCTAACCTTAAAACAGAAAACTAGAGAGGACATCTAGGATTAAAGCAAGTACTCTTGACCGTTCACCTTGCCAGTCCTACAATGTAAGGTTACCTTCAAAATCTGTAGGTCTATGTAGTGTCAGAAAGGTGCTATTTTTTTCCACCCCTTCCATGAGTCACAGCTGTCACTCCTATCACAAAAGACAGGTTGAGAAAAAAACAAAATGAATTTATTTAATCAAAGTTTTTTATGAGACATGGGAACCTTCAGAAATGAAGACCTAAAGACACACACACACACACACACACACACACACACACACATATATATATATATATTTATAATCTTTTTTTTTTTTTAGATAGAGTTTTGCTCTTTCGCCCAGGCTGGAGTGCAGTGGCATGATCTCGGCTCACTGCAACCGCTGCCTCCTGGGTCAAGCGATTCTCCTGCCTCAGCCTCCCAAGTAGCTGGGATTACTGGTATGTGCCACCACACCCAGGTAATTTTTGTATTTTTAGTAGAGATGGAGTTTCACCATGTTGGCCAGGCTGGTCTCAAATACCTGACCTCATGATCTGCCCACCTCAGCCTCCCAAAGTGTAGGGATTGTAGGCATGAGCCATTGTGACGGCTGGGAAAACTATTTTTATGCTGAGATTCAATGAAGAATAGACAGCTCTGTAGAAATGTGATTGAACAAAAGGGCATGATCTGATGGTAATAGACTCGGGGGAGAAACCCAGCACCTATTCAGATTCTTCTTGGCCTGTGTGGCAGTCCTTTTCTCTGGTACAACACAGGGTACCTTATGCATGACAGTCTTTAAGAGAGAAGGGAGAAGCTCAAAGTGTGATCTTTTTAGGTTTATATGGGTGTTGGGGAAGAGGAGTTTTAGTTTGTGTAACCCATCCCGGATGAGAAGAATTCTGATTTCTATGAATCAGTTTACGTGGAGAAAAAAGGTTGCATACAAGAAAATGGGAGAAGGTCAGAAAGACCTTGCTTCCAGTCTCCTTCAGTTCAAAATACTCAGCACACCACAATGACATACTTTGGGGCATTGTGTTCTGAGCCTCGACATCTAGAACTGAGCAGAAAAGTTAGTTGCCAAACATTGCTTCAAGGCCTATGCAGAGGGTTCCAGTTCTGAGCTATGCTGCTGCTCTCCCAGGCAGCAATCTCTTTCTGGCAATATATTCAAGAGACAGTTAAAAAAAAAATCTCTTCTCCATTTACTGCTTTAGAAAGAGAATCCACTGCCTAATTGAGAATCCTTTCTGCCTAATTACTCCATTCCCATTTTTTTTTGAGCTGCAGACTTGCTGTGGAATTATGTACCGTATAATTTCATCATTTAGCAATATGTAAATCAGGAGAAGAAAGGAAGATGGAGAGAGAAGCAAGAGAGGAGTGATCATCTCCTTAAATTTCTGTGTGAAGAGATGGATGATGTTGTTTGGATATATGTCCCCTGTGAATCTCATGTTGAAATGAAATCCCCAGTAAGGCCTGGTGGGAGGTGTTTGGAACGTGGGGGTGGATCCCTCATGATTGGCTTTGTGCCATCCCCTTGGTGATGAGTGAGTTCACACACGATCTGGTTGTTCAAAAGTGTGTGGCACCACCCACCCTCTCTGTCTTGCTCCCATCCTGCCATGTGAGACATCTGCTCCCTCTTCGCCTTCTGCAATAAGTAGAACTCCCTGAGGCCTCCCCAGAAGCTGAGCAGATGCCGATGCCATGCTTCCTGTACAACCTGCAGGGTGATGGGCTAATGAAACCCCTTTTCCTTAAATTACCCAGCCTCGGGTATTTCTTTATAGCATTGCAAGAATGGCATAATGGAATGGGCAATAAGGCGTGTGTAGACAAGGGAAGAGCCCAGGTCACGTAGCAAAGTTGGGTTTGAATTTCAGTTTATCCACTTAAAAAATTGTACTTTTGCCTTGTTTGTTGCTAGTTTCTGTCACACATGAAATCGCTTTTTTTTTTTTTTGAGTCAGAGTTGCCCAGGCTGGAGTGCAACAGTATGATCTTGGCTCACCGCAGCCTCTGCCTCCCAGGTTCAAGCGATTCCCCTGCCTCAGCCTCCCGAGTAGCTGGGATTACTTTTGTAATTTTGTATTTTTGTAGAGACGGGGTTTCTCCCTGTTAGTCAGGCTGGTCTTGAACTCCTGACATCAGGTAATCCACCCACCTCGGTCTCCCAAAGGGTTAGGATTAACCCGGCCACACCCGGCCTTGAAATTACTTTTAATTCTCTTGGCTGTTCTGCCGCATTCTACAGAAGAGAAAATGATGGACATGAGCTTATCTTTTTCAGAGTTAAGGAAAATCAAGTCTTGCACCTTATGTCCCCTGGAAGCTATCTCTATCTAGACCTCTAAGCAGGTCCACCCCTTGGAGCGCCTCTCAGGTTTGCCTAGGGGTGCCCTTCAGACTCCGGCTGAGTGTGTAAGGTGACAAGGACCTGGCCTGTGTCCCAGCCCACTCACTCAGGTAGAGGCATCTCATGGCAAGGGCAGACACCCTCGGGCTGTCACATTCATCCCTCAAGGGATGGTGGCTCCAATTTCCTAGGCTACTGAGAGTATCTTTGCTTTGAGTTTGCTCTGAGGGACCTAGGGTTGTACTCTTTTCCTCTCTCTGGGAGAAGGGGCCATTCTTATTCCTTTTACCTGACAAATTCAGGATTTCTCTATTAGTCGGAGGGTGGGTAATACAAACCTGGCTTTTAAGGTAAAAAGTCAAGTTTTGATTTTTCCTGTTTCTTCATGAGTCACTAAGGTATGACACGGAGGCAGGAGAACTGAGAAATTACTTCTTCTTCTGAGCCTTACAGTAGGTAATATCTAAGTACTCTTCTACTTTCTAACATAACATTCTATCCTTCTGTGACCAGAGGCCTCAGAGCTCAGTGTTTTGACATAGTTGGACTAATCTTGTATTGGCAGGGAGAAGAATTAAATGACCCAGTGAACTTACCTGCTTATACCAGCATGGAAGACTTAGCAAGTGCACACCCGAGAATTTTCTTTACAAACACTGTGTCTCATACAGGATAGAGATTTACCCTACTCATGGCTTAGACACAGTGAAATCTAGAGGAAAAGTGCAGGGCTGGGGATCACAAGACCTGGAGTAGAATATTGCCTTGGCCAGGTCTAAGCTGCCTGACCCTTTCACTACACCTTAGCCCTCGATGCTTCAAGTTTTCTTACCTGTAAAATGAGGATAATAATACCATGCCCCGTAGATGGTTGTAGAATCAAGTTAGAAAATGTACTGTAAATTACAGTCTTCAACAAAAACAAGAGATGTTATTCATAACAATTTTAAAGAGACTTGAGAAACCATTAGGCTAGCTACATATTGAAGAGCCATTATGATAGTGGTGGGGCCTTAAATTTACATTTCACTTTAGACTTTCCAAGGCAACAGAGATATACAGAATAAAATGTTGTGTACTTAGGAAATACATAACTTTCTTAGCTATAATCTTTCTTACTCCTTAGCCTCAACAAATATCGAGTGCCTGGAAGATGGCAAACACCAATTACAGGGCTACTGATATGAGAACCAGAGAACCAGAGTTTCTACCCGCAACTCTGTATTCTAGGAGGGGAAGCAGAAAGTAAGCACAGAAACAAACACACAAACAACTTTATGTACTCTACTGGCGTTATAACAAATCCAAGATAGGGTGCTGGGGGGTTGTTTGTATGCCTGGGTGGTCAGTGAAGGCCTCTCTGAGGAGGTGCCATTTGAGTTGAAATTTGAATGATGAGAAGAAGGTGCCGTGGAAAAACCTGGTCATAGAGCTAACTGGAAATCCACCCAGGCCTAGCATCTAGGATTCAAGATTACCTCTTGTGTTTCCACTGATTTTTTAAATTTTAATTTACTTTTATTGTTTTATTTATTTATTTGAGACAGAGTCTCACTGTGTCACCCAGGTTGCAGTGCAATGGCACGACCTTGGCTCACTGCAACTTGTGCCTCCCGGGTTCAAGTGATTCTCGTGCCTCAGCCTCCCCAGTAGTTGGGACTATAGGTGCACGTCACCATGCCTGGCTATATTTTTGTATTTTTAGTGGAGACAGGGTTTCACCATGTTGCCAGGTTGGTCTCGACCTCCTGACCTCCGGTGATCTGCCGGCCTTGGCCTCCCAAATTGCTGGGATGCGCCTGGCTTTCCACGGATTTATTATGTTGGTTTTCCCCCTGAATCCTGAGTCCACATATCTGTCCAGTTAACCGTGATTTGCCTGCTTTGGGCCCAGATGCTCTTCTCTCCAGGGTTTAGAGTGTATCCTCCTCTCCCACCCTGGGGCCAAGGCTCAGTTGTCCTTAAGCTCTCATGGCATAGTCATTTAACATAGCTCTAACCCAGCCCTTATTAGTGTTAAGACTCTGCTGCACGTCATGCAACCGAATTCAACAATGATTGAGTTCTGGTCATTCAAAAGGTATCCAAAGTATATACTTAGGGAATTAAGAGCTAACCCCTGCCCATTAGAAGGTCACACAAAGTCTATCTTTTAAAGGGTGGAAGATCCTGAATGTGTGGGTGTGATGGCTCATGCTTGTGATCCCTACGCTTTGGGAGACCAAGGTGGGAGGATCCCTTGGGGCCAGGAGTTTGAGACTAGCCTAGGTGAGACCCTGTCCTTACAAAAAATTTTTAAAAACTTAACTGGGTGTAGTGGTGCACACCTGTAGTCTCAGCTACTTGGGAAGCTGACATGGGAGGATTGCTTCAGCCCAGGAGGTTGAGGGTTCAGTGAGCTATGATCTATGATCACATCGCTGCACTTCAGCCTGGGTGACAGCGCAAGACCCTGTCTCTTAAAAAATAAATAAGGGGAAAAAAAAATAAGGGGTAGAAGAGGGAGAATGGGGATACTAAGTCCACAAAGGAATGTTTTTATCCATTAGTCCTGAATTTATGGAACACTGATGGTGTATAAGGCATTATGTAAGGTCCTACTGGGCTCACAGAAATAAATCAAACAAGATCTGTGCTCTCAAGAAATTACTAGTTTGGTGAGGAGAGCCTTAAATATATAAATGATGATAATAGAAAGTAATAGATACTATAGGCAGAGAATCATAAAGTAAATATAAGCAGTAGTAGGTAGAGAAATTTCTCTCAATTAAGGTCCATCTGAAGATGGGTCCCCATGATTCTGAAATTCCATCTAATTGGTTGCATCTCTACCTGCTTGTCCCACAGGCACATTAGACTCAACAGACATCCTCAACTGAACTTGCCCCTTATCTTTCCCAAACCTGCCTCTTTTCTTATACACATTTTGGCTAATTGTTCATGTAAATAGCAACTAATGCAAGAGTATCAATTCAAGTTACTGCATTTCTATCTTTGGCTCTTCCAGGTTTTTCACATTCTACAAAAAAATAGTAGCATGGGTACTCCCAGGAAGAGCAATTACTACAGTGTTCAGGAATCCAGGGGTCTTGGTGGGCAGCTGAACACTGAGAAAGGTGGGTGTTGGCCCTGCCACTTAATGACTGTGTGGCAATTCATTACTCAATTCATTTACCTCTTCTGAAAAGTGGGCATACACGACCTTTTTCACAGTGAATGTGGAACTATACATGTGAATGTGCATTACAAATTAGAAAATGCCATACCAAATCAGGTCACAGGAAGAGTCTACTGGAAGATTTTATTGGTTGCAACGAGGATGGTATGTACCTGCTACTTATTCATTATGCAACTCCAAGCAAACTCCTCCTTCTCTCTTGTCTCTGCCAATGGTGGAGCTGGGGAGCCGGTAGCAGTGGGGATTATATGAAGATCAAATGAGATAATGTAGAATATGTATTAGAGTCATGAGAGCTTTCTTCTAGTCATGATTTCCCACTTCAGTGTTATGTCGTGAATGCTCAAGTCCTCCTCTTTCTAAGCCTCAGTTTTAGCATCTGAAAAAGGCTCTGCTACTATTATTACTACTAAAAATAAAAAAAAATAAATAAACAAATGCCAGCAAGAAAATCATTAGACCATTTCTAAAGTCCTTTCTGGTAGATAACAGAATAAGTTAAATTTAAAATTACTAAGAAATTGGTAAGATCAACACAAAATGCCATCCTCAAGTCAAGTCAAAGTCATTCACTGGTTAATGGACAGTTTGAGTGGATCTGTACAGGAGAGAAACTACTAGAAGTGCTGCACCAGCTTCACATCTTATCCACCTGCAAAGGGCAGAGGACCAGATCAAGAGACCGGGTCATGAGCTCTGCATCAAACCCTGGGTGAGACTGGGTCTTATTCTTCCCTTCATCAAACCAAAGGGCATGGACTTAGTGTTCTCTGAGGCAGCTTTCCATTTAAAAGCCTATGAATCTAACTTCTCTGAGTCTAACTTCTAACAAGTCTTGGGCACAGGGAATCGGGCTGGCCTCCTGTGTGAGCTGAGACACGCCTGGTTAGAGCAGATGGAGTGTGTCTATCATGGCGGCGGCGTAACCAGTCTGGTCACTTCAGATGTCTCTCCAATTAACACTCATGGCGGCAGCCAACTGCTCAAGCAGCAGAACGGGCTGGTGGGGAAGATGGCGGGGATGCCTGGGCCTGCTGCCACACCCTGTATCTAAACCTCACCCGAGCAGCGGAGGAGTGGAAGGGGCCAGCCCAGCTTCACGGCGTGTGGGAGGTGGGAGGAGTGGGTGAAATGGGAGGTGAGATGTGTGCAGGGAAATTTCCTTAGCCGTAGAGCCCTGGAAAGTTAGAAATGGAAAATGCTCATTCAGGAATGGTCTTTACTATCCGCTTTGATTTCACTTCCCTCCTTTTCATTCCCACTGTGTCTGACATGGTTCGGGACACCATCACCTCTTCCTTCTTGCTTCTGGGGCAATCTCTCTGCCTTCCTTTTTTTTTTTTTCCCCCCTCTCTAAACCATGCCCTGCAAGACAGCCAGACTGAGATTTATAAAATACAAATGTGATTATGTTATTCCTTTGCATTGCAATTTGTTCCTATTGCCTTCAGAAAAAAAAAAAAATTAAAACCCCATAGCCTGACATATACAGACCCCTGGAGACCTGATTTACCTAATCTCTTCCTTTTCCTTTCCCATTCTGCAATGTCTAGCCATTGGAGAATTACTTGAAATTCCTCCAATCCACCAAACTCTCTCCATATTCTTCCTTCTGCCTTCCTTCCCTTATTCGTCTGGCAAAGAGGTGCTCAGCTTTTAAAACTCAGAGATGTCGCCTCTTCTGGGAAAAACTCCAGGACCACCCTCTCTGTGTTCCCATAATAGCTGAGTAATCGCTATTGGAGCCTTTACCACACTACACTCTGAGCTTTTGAGGGATGAGAATGTGTCTAATTTATTTTTTTAGGTATTTGCATCAGAGGCAAAATTGACTTGAAACCTGATACCCTACTGATCCCTAGAGTTAATTTGTCCAATGTGGCTTTTGCGCCATTCCTTGATCTGTGACTTTGATCGCCAAGTCACCAGTGAAGGAAGCGCATGGCAAATGGAACTTGATTGCGTGAAGGAACCCCTCATTTTACAGAATTAAAAACAGATCTGGAAAGAGTAATCGACTTATCTGAGCCCACATGGAGGGAGAGTCAAAGGAATTCATCTCTTGACTTCTAGGCCAGTGCTCATTCAGCTACCTTACAGTCTTAAAGGGTTCAACAAATCCTTCTGTTGTGTAAGAAAGTAGTATTGCCCTCACTGGAAGGTGTGTGTGTGTCTACACACACGTGTTCACCCAAAGAAAATCCTCAGTTCAGTCTGGATTTGCCACATCTCCAAGCTTTTTCAGAATTCCTGGCTTGTGGGCTGGGTATGGAGAGAGACGTAGCACAGTCAGGGTGGGCAAGGGTAGCACAAAACCATTTAAGCTATGCTGGGAAGCTCAGAGGCTTGGCAAGGCTGGGAGGTGTTTAGAGTAAAAACATACAGCGATTATGAACCATATATACTGTTTCAGGTATGGATGTTATCTCTGGGTCTCACTCACCAGGCTATGGCAAAAGGCCTCACAAAGCTTTCATCTCCCAAGCATGCAGAAAATCCCTGCCTGTGTTGCTCTTGGGAGGGAAGGTTTGGCTGGGAGCAGTTTTTCCTGAAAAATCAAAACAACTCCTCCTCCGAGTGGGCCCAGCTTCCAGGGGTAGTCTGGGAGTCGGGCATGCTTCCCTGAGCCTGGGTGTGAGTGTGAAAGCTTCTGGAGTCAAGAGGGGCATCTGAAGGTCAAACTCCAGGGAATCCAAACTTCTGAGCCTGATTTACAGCTTGGGTCCTGAGGTCTCCTCCCACTCAGCCCACAAGAACCCCCCTAGTTTCCTTTTCTGCGAGCCAGCACTCCTCAGAGCTGGGAAATGAGATCTAAGGCAGTGGCTTTTTCTGGGCTTATGTATGGATTTTCCCTGAGAGGATGGCAGAAGTGGTTCTTGAAAATGTGGGCATGAGAGCATCATGGTGACTCAGAAGACACCAAGGCTGAAACAGAGCTTGGGGATCATCTAGCTGACACTCCTATTCATCTTTTCTTCTTTCTTTCCTTTCTTTTCTAATCTTTTCTCCCCTCTCGCCCCCCTCCGCCGCTTCATTTGCCTTTCATTCCTTTTCTTGTTGTGGCTTCCAAATAAAATCTTACATTGAAATCCAATATATTAAACTTAAAAATAAAACTGCTCCAGGCAGTTTTTGTGGGTAAGGGGTTCTGGTATCGCTTTCTGAACTTGCCTCCTATAGGAACCCTGTAGAGGACTGTGAGACCTCTCTTCAGTTCTCTGGACTTCTTAGATAGCAGTTTGGATACCTCTGGGGGTGGGGAGTGTCCAACATCCTTATTTTGTACCTGGGGTAACTGAGACCCAGGAAGGTGATGGGATTTATTAGAAGTCAAGCAGGGAAATCAGGGAGGAGTTGGGGCTCTGCAGGGATTTCCTTGGCTTTCTAGGCTTCCTTCTAGAACCTGTATTAGATCCCATGTCAACCCCATAAAGGCACAGTCTTGCCATAGGTTCTGCAGCCAGTAAATGCTGTTTTTATTAAGGAAAAGGTCAGTGGGGATTTACGAAGCCCTGGGTCAGTAGCTCCAGGAAATGAGCAGCAAGCCAGCCTGGCCACTCGCCCCCTTGGCCCTGGTGCTGCGGCTCCTCTCCCTGCACTTGGAACCTGGGCCCAATTCCATTCCTCCTTTTCCTGAGCCCTGCCCTTATAACATCTCTTGGAAGGGAACCTACCTTCTTGCTCATGTATACTCGATTTCTTCTCCTGTTCCCCATCCTACCAGGGTCTGGCCTACCCTGAGCCTGGTCTAGGTATGAGAATGTATACCTGATCCTAAATCACTGCTTGAATCTCTACTCACCTGCCTCCAACCAATGCTGACCATGCTCTGCTGGCCACCCAGGACCTACCAGGACTTTTCTCACACAGGCTGTCTCCGGGCTGCCTTCTCCCTTTGCCTGGACTTAGGTTCTCCTGACAAGCTGCATGTGTCCACAAGCCTGGGCTTCCTGTAGCCTTTTGGGGAGGCTATATGGAGGTAGAAAGGGTTGACTGACTTAAAAATGTTCTGGGCCAGGCCAGGTGTGGTGGCTCACAGCTGTGACCTTAGCACTTAGGGAGGCTGAGGCAGGTGGATTGCTTGAGTGTAGGAGTTCTAGACCAGGCTGGGCGACATAGGGAGAGTCTGTGTCTACAAAACATTTTTTTTTTTAATTAGCTGGGTGTGGTGGCACATGCCTGTGGTCTCAGCTACTTAGGAGGCTGAGGTGGGAGAATGGCTTGAGGCTGGGAGGGATGTCAAGGCTGCAGTGAGCTGTGATCGCACCACTGTGCTCCAGCCTGGGGGACAGAGTGAGACCCCTGTCTCAAAACAAAGCCCCCTCTCCCACCCCACTGTCATCTAGCTGCTGTAGCCACTGTAAATCACACTCCCACAACCTACTCCTTTCACCTGACAGCTCCTGGATTTTCTGACAAGATTCAACAGGATCCTGCTCAGCAATGTCCTTTTCTGCCTGACCCAGGAGAGCTCACAGAAAGAGACTTGTGGACCTATTTGCAGAGACTGCAGCCATCCAAACAAGCCCAATCATGTCACAGGGATTTCCAACCTTTTCTCTCTCCCTGGATACTTCAATGCCCACAAATTCACGAATTCTGTATAAATCAACTCCAGTCCAACTTTGTGCCCAGAACCTTCTAAGGAATATCTAATTCTGAGGCCTGATGCCCAGAACCTTCCAAGGAATGTCTAATTCTGATGCCTGAAATTCCGTGGCTATTCCTTTTTCTGCCCCAACCCTGCAGCCTTCACCCTGCGGACAGGGCAGACCCAGCCCATATCCGGCCCAGAAAGCCCTTCCATGGTCTGCACATATAGGCCCTACAAGTATTAGAATTAAACCCTCCAGCCCACTGTGAGAGGCCAGGAAAGCAGATCTGCTTCCTCCCTGGAAGAGGATAGAACAAAAGGAGCCTGCGCAGTGGCTTCTGCCTGCCCTCCTCCTCCACAACCCCGCACTACCCCTCAAACTCCCAGCCCTCTTGGAGCTCCCCCACCCACCTACCCACCCACAGTGCTCTCCCAAAAGATGGGGCCAGGCTTGGGCACTTACCTGCAGCCCTGGCCCAGAATCACCTGATCTATGGGCCTAAGGCTTCTGCAGTCAAAAAGCCTAAACCTCTAGACCCCAGTCCAGGAAGCCCCAGACCACAGTCAGAGGCCATGGGAGGCTGCGAGCTACGAGGACCAGCAAAACCCACAGTGGGAGCTTGAGGGCCCAGGGTCGTCCCTGAAGCATCGCTGTGAATGGTGGCATTTCCTGGGATGAGTAGGGGCAGAGCTGCTGGTTAGGTGGGGAGCTATCTACCCCTATCCCTGGAAAAGGAGGAATGTGCTCCATATGGGATTCTAGTCTTTGCTCCAGGTTCAGAGATCCAGCAACATTTCTGGTTTAAGGGTACCCTAGAGCCCGTATCTCTTAATGTTGAACTGGGACTTATATCAAGGGCTGAGGCAGATAGAACAAAATCTGACACAAAGATCACAGGGCCCCTGAGAGCCTTGGAGTTTGTAACAGCTGCTCCACCTCCAAGAAGACAGCCCCTTCTCCTGAGTCTTACCTGACCAGAGCCTACTATCGGTGTTCCCAGACACCCACTGGGATCCACACTGCCCTCAGATGAGGCTAGGGTGGCTGGGAAGCTGCTTGGGCTGTGCACACAGAGCCTGAGTGAGACTGAGGTGGGAGTGCTGCCCAAGAGAGGGTCCTTTGACACGAAAAGGTCCTGGAGATTTGTCCTGGCTGTGACCGTTCCCTGTAGGAGCCCCTGCAGGGCAAAAGCCAGGAACAGAACTGAAAAGGTCAAGCCTGTCAACCTCACCCTCCAGGTTGGCAGCACTGTTGTTACCAGGTTGGAGATGTTTCTCCTGGAAGCCCCTAGAACCTTCCTGGAATGTAAGTACTTGGCAGGAGGGGAAGACATTTACCCACCTCTGTCCCAGCCTAGCTTGGAGCTCTGCTTCTGACACTCACAGACTGATTTTCTGACCCCACCCCACTGACCGTGAGTCCCAGGAGCTCAGACAGAGGAGCTCTGGGCCTTAAATTGCATAGGCTTGAGCAGCCCACATCATCTCTCTCAACCTTGGGCCTCATTTTGAAAACTGGTGGATGGCAGCACCTGCCTCACAGGGCTGTTGGGATGTAGCTAAACACTAGGAAACTTTCTCAGAAACAGTAGACCTCAGCGCCGATCTTCTGAATTTCATTTTGAAGGTTAAGCCTGGGAAGAGAGCACAGGCTTCACAGAGTCAGCACAACCGTCCTCTGGGTTTTGCAGGGAAGGCCTGGAGTCCCCCGGGTTACTTTTAAAGATTACATCTATATGATGCATTCTATTCTTGAGAAATGTGCTGGTTTTTAACAATTGGGACAAGAGGCAGGAGGCCAGAATCTTTCCCCTAGGTCTGCCCCAAAGCTGCTGAGTTAGCTGCTTTGTGACTCAAAGTGCTAGTCCAGAGAAAAATACCAATTCCTTGGCCTCTTTACAACTCAACATCTGATAACAAAACTCTTTCAAAGTATAGGAAAACTTACAGTTTCTAAACCCTTTTCACACCGAGGATCTCTTCCGATCCTCACAACAACCTACAAGGCTGGTAAGCCAGGATGTTGTCCTCATTTCACTGGGGAGCAGGCTGCAGCTGGTTCAGGAACCTACAGCTCCTTGGCAGCAGAGAGGCAGGCCCAGAATACGTGCTTCCTACTTGTATCCACTGTTCTTTGTCGCTCTTTCATTTCAAACTGAGACACTGATACCGAACTTTTGCTACAGTCCTGTCTTTTGCAGTGTGGTTCATCACCTGCATTCAGCATCCATGATTAAGCTACTCAGAAGTCACGTGTGCATGCCCTGGGAGACTGGCCTGGAGGGAGTGTCCCTGTACCCTCTGCCCTGAACAGTGCTGTCCAGGGCTCAGGAGGCCCCAGCCTCAGCTTGGACAGGGGAACATGAGCAGGGGTGTGGAGCCATGGCATATTTTGGGAAGAGGTTCATGAGAGAATTGATAGAGAGGGACTAGAAGCCACTTTGAAAGAAACAGTGTTGAGTGTGTGGCAGGGAAGTTGATTCTTGGTCTGTGTCTTCCATTTTTGCCTTTGTTGCTCTAGGATATAGGGAGGAGAATAGAAGAAAAGGGCTCTTACTAGAGGCTTTTGTGCCTTTGTTTATGTAACCCAGATACTATAAGAGGCAAGGAACATAACCATATGTAAAATAAATATGAAAATATATAAAATAAATATGCAAATATGAAAAACATATTTAATGTTTGAATTTTTATTAAAGTAATACACTGTACATACATGTAGTTAAAACAGGCACAGACACAGCACATTTGTGCTCTCCAGGGGTGGTTTTCTGTTTTTAGATGGGGAAGGTTCCGTTTGCTTAGGTAGGATGACTGAGCAAAAGCTTTAAGCTTGGATTAGACTGACTTCACCCCAAAATCAAATATTTCAGAAGGAACATAACAAAAGACAACGGTTTGTGGATTCCTGACCTTCCCATCACTTCAGAGGCAATGACTGTCAACCATTCTTGCTAGAGGTTTTATGATGTTCACAGTGGAGATTGTTAATATTATTACCAATGGTTACTAATAATATGATTATGATTATTATGATTATTTCTTGTTCTATTTACTTTACTCAACAGCAAATACATATTGAGCATCTTCTATGTCCTAAGTCCCGTTCTAGGCACTGAGGAACTTATATTGTCAATTAATCCCTTACTAAAATAGAAAAGGATCTAACTCAGTTAAAATAGCTTCTCCTTCAAGTACAGTTATATCCTTAATTAATTAATTAATTAAGTTATTTATTGAAATGGAGTCTCACTCTGTCACCCAGGATGGAGTGCGATGGTGCAATCTCAGCTCACTGCAACCTCCACCTCCCCTGTTCAAGCAATTCTCCTGCCTCAGCCTCCCAAGTAGCTGGGATTACAGGTGCATGTTATCATGCCTAGCTAATTTTTGTATTTTTAGTAGAAACAGGGTTTCACCAAGTTGGCCAGGCTGCTCTCAAACTCCTGACCTCAGGTGGTTCACCTGTGTCAGCCTCCCAAAGTGCTGGGATTACAGGTGTGAGCCACCACGCCCAATCTATAGCCTTAATTTCATTTTGAAAGAAGATATTTGAAAAAGTAAGGCAGTTTATTGGGTGTGGTGATTATGACAGGAAAAAGATCTAGAGAGTCAGACACTGGTTGTTTCTTTTTTTTTTTTTTAATCTTTCAAGCTTTTATTTAAATGCCATGATCCAGGATGGATTTTAGATCTTGTTGAAAGCAGCCACATCCATGGACTGGACATAGTCCTCAAAAGAAGTGATCTGTTCCTCCAGCATATCTGTTCCAACTTTATCATCTTCAACTACACATTGTATTTGAAGTTTCTTAATTCCATATCCCACTGGAACTAGTTTAGATGAGCCCCAAACTAAGCCGTCTGCTTGAATGCTTCTGACACACTCCTCTAATTTTGCCATATCTGTCTCATCATCCCAAGGTTTCACATCCAGTAAGATGGAAGACTTGGCAACAAGCGCAGGTTTTTTGGCTTTCTTTGATTCATATTGTGCGAGACGTTCTTCCCTTAGCCTCTTCGCTTCTTCACTTTCCTCCTCATCATCAGATCCGAAGAGATCAATGTCATCATCATCTTTACTATCTGTAGCTCCACTTCCTGTAGTGTCTTCCACATCCACAGGACCATACTTGCCCAAAGCTTTCTTCACTCCTGGCAGGCTGGCCTTTTCCTTTTCATAAGACTTGATGTGATTATACCAACATAGGGCATGACACAAGTTGGCAGGCGGTGGGCCGGACACTGCTTCAAATACTGCCACATCTGCTTGTGATGGCACATACGCCTCGATGTAGCTCTTGTCCGCCAGGTAGTCATTGAGCACCTGGAGGCCGGCGGGGCTTTTCAGGTCTCCGAAACCCATGACGTCTGCTGTATCCGAGAGCTCCACGGCTCCGGAAGATAACGGGAACCGCCCCTTGAAGCGCCGGAGATGACCCTGGTTGTTTCTTAAAGGTAGCGGACTTTGATTCAGAAAGTGAAAGTGATTTTCTGAAATGTCATTGGAGGCGTAGAGGACTCTGCACACTGAAAGACCCTGAAGTGAGTGGTTCTGCAGCACTGAGACACCTCAAGTGGGGTCAACCAAGGGGTGGCACAGATACATACACAGGCCTCTGATGAGGATGCCCAGGGGTCTGGAGAGGAAGCTGCCTGTCTGCAGGACTTACCCTTGGGAGATTCCTGGACTAGAAATGCCTAGGAGAAGACCACCCAGCATATAGTCAGGAGTCCTGGATTTGAGCCCCAACTCTAGGACTTAATAGTTATTTGTTTCCTTGTCTGCCCAGAATCAGTTTTCTTATTTGTAAGTTGGCAACGAGATTGGCTTCTCTGTGTTGATGTGAAGATGAAATCATATATGGATGTACCAACTATAAAGTGCTATAAATTGAATGGTTACTATTGGACAGCGTGTGCAAAGAACATCTAAATGAGATTTTATTCACTGTACATTATTAATTTTCCTTTCTAAAAATCAGTGTCTCCTGCCACTAATTTATCTTTATAATAATCGTATTCATTTTGGATAATGAGAGAAATCACAATCATGCTTTCTGGTGGAATGACTCCTTTAGTTAAATAAATCTCCAAGTGCTTAAAGCTGAATTTCCCTCCGGCTTTAAGAGATTGATGGCTTGTACTATCTTACAGTCAGTTGAAAATAGTTCATTGTCCGTTTTAGCCTTTGGGGGTATGCTCTCCAGCTGTAGTCACAAAATAATTTGACTCTGCTGTATAAGAAGTTCAATTCAAGTAAACCAAATTTATTGAAAGCTTCCTCATGCCAGGAACTATGTTAATGAAGGACCATTCAGAGATGAATGTGACCTTGACCCTACCATTTAGGGGCTCACTCTGGTGGAACAAGTAGATACACATATAAAATTCAATGCAAGACGATGAGGGATTAGTTCTAAAATAGAAGTATTATTTTGTTCCATGGGAAATGCAAGAAAGAAAAAGTTAATTCTGAAATGAGGGTATCTGGGACATACAAGTAGAGAAGGTACAGTCCAAGATAATCCATGGCCCGTGGTCCTCATGCAGCCCAGGATGGCTTTGAATGTGGCTCAAGACAAATTTATAAACTTTCTTAAAACATTATGAGATTTTTTTGGTGATTTTTTTAAAGCTCATCAGCTACTGTTAGTGTTCATGTACTTTTTATATGATGGAGTCTTGCTCTGTCTCCCAGGCTGGAGTGCAGTGGCGCGATCTCAGCTCACTGCAACCTCCACCTCCCGGGTTCAAACAACTTTCCTGCCTCAGCCTCCTGTATAGCTGGGACTATGGGCATGTGCCACCATGCCCAGCTAATTTTTTTATTTTTAGTAGAGATGGGTTTTCACCATGTTAGCTAGGATGGTCTTGATCTCCTGACCTCGTGATCCACCCTCCTTGGCCTCCCAAAGTGCTGGGATTATAGGCATGAGTGCCCAGCTGGCGTTAGTGTACTTTACGTGTGGCCCAAGGCAATTATTCTTCTTCTAATGTGGCCCAGAGAAGCCAAAAGATTGGACACCCCTGAAACAGTCTTGAAAACTTACTATAACTTTGGCGGAATTAGAGTGGGAAGGACCTGTTTGGGCAATAGAGAGCTTAGAGATTTTGAGAGGAGGGGCAAAAGTCTGAAGCTTAGTGGAAGACAGTAATGGAGAAGTGGTCTGGAGCCAGACAAGGGTGGAGGACCCTTGAGACACAGCTGAGGTTTGGTTTTATTCTGTGGACAAAAGTGCCTTTGGAGATGTCAGAGTAGATCAGATCAGAGTGCAGCTTTTTCAAGAAAAGTGAGTCAGTCGTAAGCAAATGTACATACGGTGCTTTCCTTTCCTGCTCCACAGCTGGGTGGTTTTTAGGAAGGAAAACCTGAGCAAATGCTTATGCAATGGATCTAAGTCCTCCCAGAAACCACTCTTGACCTTCTGTTGTAAATACCCAATTACATGTTCATTTCCTCAATTAACTAATCAGTGAAATCAAATCAATCATTATTAATTCTAACTTTCATAAACACTTTTTAGTTTACATATATGATGCTCTTCCTCAAATCATAAATAACTGCATGATGTGTGTGAACTTTCCAAAGGTGGTTTAGGTGGAGAAAAAAAATGACATTCAGTTAACAAGCTTATCAGAAGCTGAATCACTACAAATGACAGAAAAGCATTTTGTGATATTAAAAATCTAACTGAATAAATATTTTCTAGGAAGACATACTATATTAATTAGGGGAAAGCCTATATTTCCACCCTCAGAATATAAAGTTGAAAAGACCCTGTAGATTAATATCCATAATCATGGGCAGCACTGTAGCATGATAGGTCAGCACAACACTATTGTGTCAGACCACCTGAGTTAAAACCTGGTTCTGTTCCTGTGAGCTGTGTGACCCCAGGTAAGTATATAATCTCACTGAGCTGTAGCTTACCCACCTACAATGGTTAGATGAAAACAGCATTCTATCTCAAAGTGGCAAAGACCAGGTGAGCCAATATATTAATAAGTAGAGCTCTCAGAACAGTGCCTGCTATATCATAGATGCTAATAAGTATTATCTGTCATTATTTACTTTTTTTTTGAGACAGTCTTGCTCTGTCACCCAGGCTGGAATGCAGTGCACCATCATAGCTCACTGTAACCTCGACCTCCCAGACTCAAGCTGTTCTCCCACTGCACCTCACTATAGGCACATGCTGCCATACTCAGATACTTTTTGTATTTTTGTAGAGACAGTGTTTTGCCATATTACCCAGGCTGGTCTCGAATTCCTGTGCTCAAGCAATCCTCCCTCCTTGGTCTCCCGACGTGCTGGGATTACAAGCGTGAGCTACTTTGCCCGGCCAGCTATCATTATTATTATTTATTTTCCCTGCACCTGCAAGGAAGAAGGGAACCCAAATGTGCTTGGGGACTTGCTATATAACACTTTTATCACTATTTCCTCATTTAATTTAATATGCTAACTATTTGTATAGGTAATTATTATCAACCAAACTATATCTATAAGGAAATTATGAGAAATTAAGTGACTTTGTTGAGGTCACTCAGCCAGAAAGTGTCCCCCTGAGACCCAGGATGACCTGGTCCCAAGTTCCCAGCTAGCATAATGAACTCCCTTATATCGACACTGTTGTAGGCAAGGCTGGATGATCCAGTTTACTCTGATCAGCTTGGCTATGCCTTATGGAATATTAATGATGGGAATAAATATACTTTCATTTCCTGTTTTATTTGCTCTAATATGAGCATTGCAAAATGCTTTAACAGACTTGGAGTACTGAGTTGCCTGGTGCTCCACAGATTTGATTCATTGTCAGTTCCATTGTAGATCAAGACTGAGACAGATAAGAGGCAGCATAAGACAACTAGTAACAGCCTCGTGCCGGTACTTCCTGACCCTAATGGAAAATGAAGCAACAATTGAGGTTGAAGAAAATCCATCTGATACGTTTAGTCAGTGAATGACTATAACTGCTTACATGTGGAGGGCTGAATAGTTCGTCACTAAGCCCTTTCCCACATATACATATTCTGTACTCCTCAAAACAACCTGAGATAGCTCAGGCAAGGATCATCCCTGGGTGTGACTATTGAAACCAAGAAAGCCTGCAAGTGGCAGACCAGATTTTGAACTTGGGCCTTTTCTCATCCAATTTTGCTAACTATCATGGTAGAGAAAAGAATGTCGACATAAAAGGCAAAGTAAAACACTCTGAACTTGAGATAAATATAATGGGTATCCTTCAGATGCTGTGGTCCTGTAGTCGGCTGTGTGCCCTACAGTGATTTTTTTCTCCTACGGAAAGGCTTAAGCTCAACCCATTGGGGTATTAATTAAAAAGAACAAAAGGCTTGTCTCAATTTTTATCCATTAAGGCAGGATCTGCTTCCACCTCCAGGAGTAGTTATGTTCTCCAAGGGGATCGGAGTGTGGGTCAGCATTCAAATATCACTTCACATCAGATATCAGGCCTTGCTGTACCTCTATGCTCCTTTGATCCAAGTGGGAAGTAATTCTAGGAACTTCTGACCCTGTGTTCTTGTTGGTATTAATTTAAAAGCGTCATTCTTGGCATATTTGTGAGGGGCCAGTGCTGCTGCAGCAGGTCTCCTGAAGGAAGCAGCTGGTTGAGTTCTCATCCTGCCTTTGTTTTTCTCTTTCAAGGAAAAACTCTTGGAGAGTTGAGTATTTCTACATCACTTTGGTCTCGTGCCTTCCCGTTCCAGACCCCGAATGACTAGCGAAAAACAATGTTCTCTTCGTCAATTGCACGGTCTACTAATCCTGTGGTACTCTTCACCTGGGGAAATTCTTTCACACAGTCTGGTACTTGGCTGGGCTTCCTCATTACTTAAGTGCAGAAACATTCAGGGGTATAACTTTTCTATCAGTCAAGGCTGAAGTTTCTACTCTTAGCAGAATATTTTTCCAGCTTTATGTGGGATCGTTTCCCCAGGTTAATTATTTCCTTAATGGGGACACAAATTTCAACATGGCCAGGGAGAACTTCGATTTGAATTACTTGCAATGTGGAGTAGGAGTCAAGAGAAAGGGAACATGTGCCGGTTAGAAGGGCACAGCAGAAGACAGATCAAGATCTTCAAAGTAGGAGGTGATTTTCCAGTATGCAGGAGCAACACCTGTATCTGTGACAACTCAATGGTATGTGGAACACGCTGCTGCTACCAAATGTCCAACAAAGGAAGCCAGTGTAGATCCTGACAGCCTGGAGGATTCTAGGAGCCTTCTTCAGGGACCACTGTTTGAGACGCAAGCTGAGTTACTGTACAGAAGAAGTAAAGGAGATGGGTCCCAGGGCATTCTTGGGACTCTGAGTTGCCTCACCATCTCCAGCTGCCCACTCTGGACAGGGGTCACTTAAACCCACAGCTAAGTTCTGATCTCTCTTTTTTTCTTCCAGATAGTACCAGCTGGTGGCTCTTCAACACCTCAAACAACAGATGTCTGTGTAAAACTCTCTTACATCCATCCCAAAGTCTTCTGACTTTGCTATGTTTACAATCTCTGCTCGTAGCTCTACCTGCTTTACCCACCCTCCCGGGTAGAAACTTGAGGATTATTGCTGAATTCTCCTTCTCTTTTCTCCCGCACACATTCTCTTCAATCATTCTGCAGTCTTTGATCTTTCAATTCCTACCACAGCTGCCCTGTCTGATCCATCGGTTTTTGGACGGATCACTTTAGCAGCCTCCTAGTGATATCCTTCTCTCCAGTCTCTCTTTCCAATCATCGATTATTCACGGAACTTCTTGAGCCACTTGCCTAAGGCTGAGCTCTGGTAGCTTTATTTATCTTCTGCAAAAATCAGGGTGATTCGCACTGCTGCTTCTTAGCCTGTCACTTCTGGCAAACACTGATATTCGCATGGGCCAATGTTAGTTACTCCTCTGTGTACTTTTCCTCTTTGTTTCTGGTTAGGTGGTTCCATGCTCCTGGAATTCTCTTCTTGCATATCTCTGTCAAAATCCTTTTCAAGATCCTGCTCAAATTCTGCTTCCTTTGTAAATAATATGCATTTATTCAATAAACAGCTTAAAAATATTTACTATGCACTCCTAGGCATCAGGCAGTGCCCGTCATAGGTACTGGCGAGATAGCCATGAATCAGACAGACATTGTTGCTCATGGTCTATCGCAGGAGTAGATGCCAAACAAATAAACACATAAACAGATATGAATAGTAAGTTGTGCTATGTATTTTGAAGAGAAGGAAAGTAATGTCATGAGATAGAATGATGCAAGAACAAGGAGCAGGGGATACTAATTTATATCTGTGGAGTAGGGGAAGGCTTCTCTGGAAGCAATATAAAGATGAATAGGATTTAGGCAGAAGGCAGGATGGGGAAATAGCTGTGTAAAGGCCCTGCAGCAAGAAGGAAAGGGCTTTGCAATCCCCAAGTCAGAATTAACTGTTTTGTCCCCTCTGTGATCACAGAGCCCTTGGTACCTTGGTGATGGCATACATTGGTTCCTCCTCTGTACTAAAGGGAACTGTGTTGTTTTATGTCATTCACTAGGCCAAGGATTCTGTTTTCACAAGGATAGTCTGTTATTTATTTCATTCAACAATGTATTGGTTCAACAAGTACTTCTGTCTATCTAGTATGCAAGCACCAGAAGTAGTAGCAGCCACCGGATGTAGAGGTGAGCCAGGTGTCCCCATGCATCTTCTAGAAATCCAGTCTTTGTATCTTCAAGGCTTGGCATAGTACTGATGAGATAGTAGGAACCTAGGAAAGATGTGGTCCTGTGTGTTCAGGAGTGTGTGCTTGTGTGATAACAAGATAAACTGTGTTCATATTGGAACAGTTATTACAAATACTCCAAAACAGACCCTACTCCTTTTCTGCAGGTCACTGTGAAGACTAAGGTAGCTCTCCCTGAGAATCCTGCAGAGGCTGCAGGAGCACATTCCCAGTACTCCATTCCATTCCCTTGGATGCTTGGCACAAACCATCCCCCAGGGATAGGAGACTTTCTTCCAGTTTCAAGTTGTTTGACCATGTTCTAGTCTGAGCTAATTTTGTAAGTCAAATTGCTTAAGAATGAATATGAAATCTTTGACTGAAGCCCAAATATATAAATACCCATCACATTTCCTTCCTCCCCAATTTTGCAATCATCCAAAAAAGCTGTTCACGTTGTCCAGCATAATTAGTTATTTATACACCCTCATGTGGTCCATTGTTCAGAATTAAATTGTCTGGTATACAGAATTTCTCTTGCAAGGCTTGTTTTGCCATTTTGCTGCTGTTTGGAAGCTGTTTGTAAATATGTCCTTGTAAAACCTTTTGGGATATGTCTGAGCATATCCAGGATTTGGGCGGGGGGTAATAAGCCAATCCATATAAGCAAATATGCCCTGTGCAGGTCCCAGACCACACCCTACCTTCTAACCCAAAGACTACCAAGAATTATTCATCCCTTCCTTGAAGACCCAGGGGAATTAGAAGGAACACAAAAATAGACACAGAAAGGTAAAAGTGGAAATCATCTTGGAGATCAAGTCACTAGATTCTAGTGACTCCATTTGGCCCAAGAGGAAGCTAGTCCCCAGAAAGGGGAAATGAAAGGGACTGGTCCACAGCCTTTCGTGGGTTAGTAGCAGGGCCATGCCCAAATCATTGTCAGCTGACTTGATGGTCTTTCTACTAAACCACGAAGTGAACTGGTACAAGACTTCTCCCAGGCATTTTCTGGGCTTGTTATTGTTTGCTCCTGAATGACATAGTCCCAGACTGCTATGTTCTTAGCCCCTGGACCTATATTTTATTGACTCTTTTTTTTTTTTTTTTTTTTTTTTTTTTTTTTTTAAGATGTAGTCTCACTCTATTGCCCAGGTGGGAGTGCAGTGAGCCCACAATCTGGGGGCTCACGATCTGGGCTCACTGCAACCTCTGCCTCCTGAATTCAAGGGATTCTCCTGCCTCAACCTCCTGAGAAGCTGGGATTACAGGCACCCACCACCACACACCACACCCAACTATTTTTTTTGTATTTTTACTAGAGACAGGGTTTCACCATGTTGGCTAGGCTGGTCTTGAACTCCTGACCTCAGGTGATCCACCCACCTCAGCCTCCCAAAGTGCTGGGATTACAGGCATGAGGCATCTTATTCTATAGGTCTTTGGCCTCCTCCCAGATGGCTTGGCAACCAGCAATTATTGATGAGTGTTGCTTGTCATGCAACATTCTGCTCTCTTTTCTGTCACATGGTGGTCAGAGACTCCAAATAGTCCTCCAATTTAATGTAAAATGAGACCTGTTTTTGAGTGAGGGTCTGAAGGATTCTGCTTCATGGGAGACATCTGTAAATTTTATGTTCCAGCATATGGTTTATCTTGGTGAATGTTTCATGTGCCTTGGAAAGGAATGAGTATTCTGTTGTTTTTGGGCAGAGTGTTCTGCAAAGGTCAATTAGATTCAGTGGCTGATAGTGTCGTTTAGTTCTATATGCCTGCTTTTCCATCAACAAATTTTAATTCATAGACGTTGTAACATTAGCTTTGATTGTTCAGAAGCATTTTTAGGGTTTCTTTTTATATAAGAGTACAAGATCCTGTTTCTTATTTTTAAATGGGACTTTCTGGGTAACCAGGTTAGAGGGCAGCAGTTGGGGATTTCTGGAATGACTGGTCAGATGGTGTGATTTGAAGAATCCAGAAATTCTTCTCTTAATACACATGTATAGGCTCTCAGTATGCTAAATTACTACAAAGATCCTACATAAATTCTCCTTGAAGTAAGGCCTATTGTTGTATCTGAAAAGTATCAGGTCAGTTAGCCAATATCAGAACATTTAAAACTCATTATCTTTCTGTGTTATTATTCACAAAGTCCCTAGATTTTCTACGATGAGCACATATTAGTATTAATCAAATTCATTAGATTTTAAATCTATTTATGACTTTACATTTTTATTTTAAATTATTAAATATGTAACCATACAGAAAAGATATAACAGATGCCTTGTACTAACCATCAGAATTCACAGATGCTAACATTTTGCCGTATTTGCTTCAGATCTCTTTTTTCTTAAAAGAAATTAAACGTAACAGACAAAGTTAAAGATTCCACCTTCCGTTTCCTTTTCCTCCCTCCTTCCTTCCCTCCCACCCTCTACAGAGGAAACCACTCTCCTGATTTTAGTGAATATCATTCTCATGAATGTTTTTGTACTTTCACTCTAAGCAAATGTATCCGCAGCAATTTACGACTGAGGCTATTTCATGGTATTTTTTATTTTGTATAGTCAGAGGAGGGAAGACTCATCTGTCATGTTTAGAGGTCCTACATCCTTTATAATCTCTATTCCTTCCAAGTGGATTTTGCTTTAATCCTGGTTTTCATGTTCTTTTTCTGGTGAGCTACTTACCCAGTTTTATTTCCTCCGAGCTAAAGTCTTGTCTTTATTTTGCCAGAAATGGTAACTTGAACCTCCTTCTATGAATTGGCCTTCCGGAAGCTGCGGTCTGCCCACCTTAGGCGTTACTTACCCCAAATCCCTAATGTGGGCCCAAATTAGCTCAACCCACCAGGCTCCTGCAGCTGGATCTGTGAGTGGCTGTAGCTGCTTTTGTCAGACCTGACCTGCCTGCCTCAGCATTCCAGCACCAACAAGCAGGTTCAGTGCCCATCCTGCCTTACCTGTCTGTTCACATCTTCCATGTTTGGAATGTAACCCAGTGAGAGGACACATCAGGGGAAAGCTGAGACAGTGATGGTGGAGACTGATGAGCATGAGGATGATGACTGATAATAGGCAAAACTCTTGAGTAATATAATCAAAATGGTGAGATCTAAGGTGTAACACTGAATGCATCCAAAAGGTTTTCTTCAGCATAATAGTAGCTGATGTTTATGAAGCACTACTGTATGTCAAGTGCTGTGCTAGGCACTTTATATCTCATTTCTTCTCAAAAATAACTACTTCACAGATGAGAAAGCTGAGGCATATAGAAGCAATATGCTGCTATAAAGATATTATGGGATTGAGAATAAGGCAGACTTAGGTTCAAACTGGTTCTACTAATTGCAATTTATACAGCCTAGGGCCAGTTTCCTAACTGTCCCAAGCCTGGCACAAAATAAGTGCTCAGTAATGATGACTAGTGTTATTACAGAAGATCTGGGTTCTTGCCCAAGTTTATACAGCTAATGTACAGTAGAACTGGGATTTAAATCCAGATCTGCTCCCCTAAAACCCTCTCTTCAGAGAAATATGAGTTCTCTCTTAAAGAAGTTGTCTGGCTGGGCACAGTGGCTCACGCCTGTAAGCCTTGAAAGGCCAAGGTGGGCGGATCACCTGAGGTCGGGAGTTTGAGACCAGCCTGACCAACATGTGAAACATTGTCTCTACTGAAAATACAAAATTAGCTGGGCGTGGTGGCGTGAGCCTGTAATCCCAGCTACTTGGGAGGGTGAGGCAGGAGAATTGCTTGACCCAGGAGGTGGAGGTTGTGATGAACTGAGATAGTGCCACTGCACTCCAGCCGGGGCAACAAAAACAAAACTTTGTCTCAAAAAAAAAAAGGTTGTCATCATGTCATCATGTATGGAAAGAGCACTAACATTAAAATGAGAAGCCTTCATCCCTTTCTCTCATTTGATACCACGTATGTGATGGGCAGCCATCAATAAGCCACTTCCTCTCTCTTTTTCCTCAGTTTTCTCTTTTATAACATGAAGGGGTTGAATTAGGTAACCTCTAGGTTCTGTTTGTTCCACCCCTGGAATTCTGTGCCCCTGTTCAAGAAACATAGCACTAAATTGCCTTTCCAAGTGGAATGAAGAAAGGCAATGACAGTGATGTTTTAAAGAAGGCCAGGAACGGACAGTTGGCACGGCTTCCCTCAGCGGTTTGTCCCAAACCCTTAACAACGGAAACCAATTGGATTTCTTTGCTGTTTCCCAACTTGAGCTGGGAAGGGATCCAGGCCATAGAAGGCTCTAGAAGACAACAAAATCAGTTGCCTAAACTCATAGCTGTCTTGGGCAAGTTTCTTTTCTTCTCTCTCTTTGTTTCTTCCCTTTCATCCTTCTTTTTTTTTTTTTTTTTTTTATCCACAGTAAAACTTATTACTAGTATGAGAAGAATAATACATTTGTTTTGCCATGTAAACTCTTCCTGCTGTTAAATGTTAGTTGTGTGTAAATGTATATATATATATGTATATATATATATATATATATATATTTTTTTTTTTTTTTTTTTTTTTAGAGAGGGAAGACTAAAACCAGAAGACGGGTAGTTAAAATAACTAAGAGAGAGTTACAGGATGGATTTTATTTCAACTCAAGATTTCATTTTTTTTTTTCTTTTCTCCCCAGATCTTTATGGTTTCATTTTCTAAAACTACAGTACATATATTTGAGGGATCATGAAGGAAGATCCTGCACTCCTGCTCAGTGGATTTTAAACTCTACGACACCACCTCGGGCTACCTGTCTACCAAAGTTAGAGGTACAAACCTCTTGGAGAATCCTTTGACCATGTTTGGATCACTTTAGTAGTCCTCTTGGCCTTGGGATAGAAGAAGCATTCACTTGCTCATCAAGTCTTTATCAAGCTCCTACTATGGATGTCACTGTGGTAAGCCCTGGGGCAAGTAAGAAAGGAAAGGCTCTTGTTCCCATCTCTAATGGAGTTTATAGGCCAACATAAAAGATGAAACACAAGTAAATATACAATTACAAAATCTAGGAGGTGCTACAAAGGAGCTATGAAACTGCCCTAGCTTCTGCTATCTCAGGTCTGGCCCCAGAGCAATATTTCTCCACTCATCATCATCCTGAGACTGTGGCACATCTGCCGTCCATGTCATCAGAGTCACCTGGCCCTCCTGAGCTCACCCGGGCTCCCTGGGATATCTGGCCTCCTTGCTCATCTCCCGGTGTGCTTTCTCATTCTGCCCCTGCTCATTCTGGGCCAGCGCTATGTTCTCTGAATGCTGGAAGGTTTGCTGTTCTCTAAATCCTTCATTTTTCTTCCTGCTTTTGGGTCTTTGCTCTTGCTTCTCCCTTCATCAGCAACTTCCCTCACCCCTACCTTCACTTGTCCGAATGCTGCTAATTTCTTTCAGGGTCTGTTCGTGCTCCTTTACCATCACTGCAGCCACCCTGAACTCTTCCCACCACCTCAGGGTCTCTGCTGGTTCCTCCCTGATGCTCATGGCATTGGTTTATTGTGCTAATCAGAGCACTCATCATCCTCTGACTGGTGTTACATACTTACATACTTGTGTTACAGATACATACTTGTGTATCTGTCCTAGGCCCTTGCCTACTTATCTCCAACCTAAAGGCATGTCTATTATTTACTTCTGCAACTCAAACAGAAGCAGGCACAGTTAACACACAACAATATTATTGAATCAGTGCTCAGTAATGATGACTATTGTTATGTATGTCAGCCCAGGGTAGAGACAGGAGCATATCTGGATTTAAATCCCAGTTCTACTGTACGTTAGCTGTGTAACCCTGGGCAACTTTATTTATTAACAATAAAGTTAATAATAAAGTATGCGAACAATCTTATATCGCTCTACAAGGACTGTTCATATATATGCTATCCAACTCAATTCCTAGAACAGCCCAGTGTGAGAAGAACTACTGAGCACTGAATCTAGTCATAATGCCAGATTCATAGCTGAATTCAGATTCCGAATTAAGTAGCCCGATTGTAGAAACAATCATTCACATATGAACATTTTTCTTTTTTCCTGATTCAGCACTGCCATTACTGCTCAGTACTGCTTCTTTGTGGTACAATTATGCCCATTTTACAGATAAGAAAACTGAAACCTAGAAAACTTAAGTAATTTGTCAGTATTGTATAACTAGTTCATGTAAAACATGGGGTTGTAGGTGCAAAGTCCATGCTTTAAACTACCTATCTATGCTATCAGAGAAACACGACTATCACCAACTAAGGTATATACAATTTTCCACAGCCATGTAAAAGTTTTATGATTCTTTAATACTTCTGGGTGTCTGCTATGCTCCGTGCATTGGGCTGCATCTTGTATATGTTGGGAAAAAGGATAACTTACAAAGACTAAGATACAGTCTTTGCTTCCAAGAGGTAAATAAAAACCAACTAAAATATCCTATCATCCACACCTATTCCCTCTCCCTTCTTTTTTTCAGCATGTTATTGTATGCTGCCTATTCATCCATTTGCCTTGGTGGAGATCTTGAATTAACAGGAATAGCCAAGAGAGACACAGGTAGAGTTAAGTCCAAATCAGTCAGCAAAGGTGAGGAGACATAGCTAGGTCCACTTGGTGGGTAGGATTGGCCTTGTTATTGGAAGCTGGATGTAGATACTGGACTTGGAGATTTTGGTTTCTAGAGAGGACAACAGCTCTCTATGCCCAGTTTAATAATGCGGATTAACGTGGGAGTGGCCCAAGATCCACAGGGAGAAGAGGCCAATGGCCAGAGTGGAGGTACTCAGGACACTCCAGGTGTCTGGGGGACCGCAGAGTTATCCCTTTCTATTGCTAAGTGGATTTCTACTCCCCCTTGGGGACCAAAGCACGAATACTGGCCATAGCCCCAATCGAGGGTGGTGAACTTGGTTTTGGCTCCAGAGTAGACCGCTCATCAGCAGATGACTGTGAGCAAGTCACTTCCTCCCTCCAAGACTCCATTTCTACAGGGATTCCATAAAATGGGCATAGGACTTTTTACTGTGCTTGTATGGACCGGATTAGGTCATCAAGTGCATTAAAACTCTTGGCCATGAGCATTAGATGCAGGCAAGATGCTGACGGGGAAGAAACGTCTAGGTTTTGCCCCCTCTGTAGTTCCTCGTGACAGGATTATGCTGACGGAAGGCACATCAGGTTGACTCACACATACTGAAATGGTCATAGTTGTTGAGGTTACCCAGTTTCCAGGCCTGAACTAGTAAGCCTAGCAATGAGAATCAGCCAGCATTAGCAAGTTTTCTTTGTGTGTGTGGAGGGGGGAGGGGGGAATTGGAGGGAGTAGGTGCTGAACCAGCAAAGGAGGTCATTTGCTAAATATCCATGCCTGGAAATTAACGGCGTTAAAGTGAGACTTGCTTCAGGTTCCAACCTGGTAAGGCAAATGCAGAGGCTGTCAGGAGCCCGGAACTTTACCTCAGTTATGCACTGAGGCACCCCGTGCTCTGGTGCACACCCAGCGCCTCTCCCTGCCTCAGTTTCTCCGTTTGTGAAACAACAGCTTGTAAAGGCCTGGGGATCTTCTCACGCGCGGGAGTTTTCTAAGGATGCAGGCAACAGAGGTGGGAAAAGCCCTCCGTCTCTGTCCCGGGTCTTCCGGCTCAAGGCCTTTTGAACCAATTCCGGAATCCGCCACGGGGCGGTGGTAGGAGAGAGCCAGAGGACTCGTCAGTGACTGTGCGTGCGTGACAGAGGGCTTTTAAATAGATGGCTTTGTATCTAGCACGGTAGCACCTGCTTCTAAGCTTCCAACGGCAGCTCGAGCAACGCGATCATTCAAAAGCGGCCGCTCTCCATTCACATCTATAATTAGCGCGCAGGATGCAGCTCCGGCTGGAGCCGCAGAGAGGGGCGGGGCGGCGGCCCTGGGGGCGGGGCCACCACCTCCTAGCCCCGCCCCCTTCGCGTTCCGCCTTCCCCGCCTTCCCCGCCCTTCCCAGCCACGAGCCTCCCGCAGTCTCCTCCCCGCCCCCACTCTCTGTCCTCGCCCTGGTCCTGGGCTTCGCTCTCAGCGCCCCAGGATTCCTGCACGACGGGGCCCAGTCGTACCCTCATTTTGGGATCACTCTTGGGCAGTAAATAAGCACCTTGAAAGATGCATTCCAGGAGGGCAGCTATATTTAGAGTGGCATCCTCCCCTCCCCGCCCCGCCCGGTCCCCTCCCCGCCCCGCTCCCCGACGCCCCTCCCAGCCACCTCTCCCTCTTTGTCGCATTACATAGTAATCTGAGATGCACTGGATGAGCTCCAGGGAACAGAATGTACTTGGCAGAGACGCGGGGCTTGATGTCTGCAAAATGTCGGAAACGCAGCCAAGAGCTGCTAACTGGGTCATTAACCTCCAGAAGCAGAGCGAGGACTGTAAGGCCCGCTCTGCCTCCCTTCATCTCGCCAATAAAAGTGCCTCAGTGTGAGGGCGAAGAAAAAGCCCGAGGTTGGCCGCTTTGATTTCTAGGCACCAAAGGCAGGCTCGTCCTCTCCTCCTGGCCGGGCCCCAGCCCCTCCGGCCCAGTCCCTGCGCAGCATCCGAGTTTACAAGTGGCCTTTGAAAGGCCCAGCAACCCCGCAGGGCCACGCTCGCGCCCCAGTAAAGAAGTTACCCAGCAGCCCTTCCCTACCGCACAGCTTTGGACCCATTTTCTTGGGTCCAGGAGGGGTTAAGGAAGTGGGGGTGAGCAGAGGTGAAAGGAGAAGGTGCCAGGTCCTTCACCTACAGGGAAGGGCTCTGCCATCTCTCGCCTCTGCTTCTCTCCCTCTTATTCCTCCCCCGCCTCTTTCTTCTTTCTTTCTTCTTCCCTTCCCTCTTCCACCTCTTTCTGCGAGCAGGCTTTGAGGTAGGTGTATGAATACATGGCTTGGCTCCAGGGGATTTGCATTCCAGTCGCTTGCAGCTCTGTCACTTGCTATGTGACCTTGGGTGAGTCACTCATTTCTCTGCTTTTAAATTCCCTACTTCTTAATGGTTCACCATAATAACACCTTCCTGACACACATCATAAAACAGTGAGGCCAAATGAGAAAGTCTTTCCCTGACCTCCTTGTCTTTCACTCCTCTGAAAGCCCTGAGGTCCAAAGTGCCTCTGGCCTGTGTGTACTCCTGGAAAATAGGAAGATAAATGGTCTCACCAGAAAGATGCAAACGTGTGAATGCTCTCAAGGGGATAACCCCTAAAATCCACCCTCTTCAAGTTTTTGAGCTCTGTGAGGTTGCCAAACAGACACTTCCCCCTACTGTTCCAACCCACTTCTCTGGTGGCTAGAGAGAGAAAGTGCTCAGTACAGAAAGCAGAAGAGGTTGTGCAGTTCCTCAAATGAGACTCCCTTCCTTGTTGGACGGAAGACAGTCAGCCTGGTAAGACTAGCCGCAGCCGACGAGATCTGTGTCTGAGCAGTCTCAACAAAAGTGCAGGATGAGGAGAATGGAGATTTGTGTAGCCACTTTGGTGAGAGGAGGAAAGCTCGCCCCTGGTGCTGTCTAGGAAATTAGATCCAAGCCCAGCCTGGCATCAGCACCCTTCCTGCCTCATCTCTCCTTGGTCTTACCACTTTTTCCAAGGCAGCCACATCAGATGGACTCTGCCTGGTCACAGTGCCCCATGGATGCCTCCTGTTTTCTTGCCACCTGAGCCTTGGCTGAGGCTTCCTAAAATTTTTTAAAAACTCATCAGAATTTGGTGGCCTCTATTTGGCTTATCTCTGCCACTCATTCAAATATTTCACATCCCTCAAAAGCCAGCTTCGATGCCAGCTCCTCTATCTAGATGACATTTCTTTCTCCTTCAACTCTTCCTTGGGTCTCAGTACACCCAGTCAGCCTTGGGTTATGCCATCTTTGTGCTTGTTAGATACCTCTTATGCCGTAGAGATTTCTCTGTGGATACGAACTCCATTGTTGATCTCAATCCTGATGGCTAAGGTGAGTATACATCCTGATTTGCCATCCCAGTTTATGACTTTGTCTTGGTACAATTAGTTATTAATAGATCCCTCCTTCATCTTGAAGTTTTTGGGTTTGGATGAAATTATAAGATCGCTTTACTGAGGGTCTGTATCCAAGTACATGGTACATTAGTAGGGGCTCAGTAAATGTGGCAAAGTACCTTGAAGGGCATTTAAAGGATCTTTCATACCCAGTTCCCTGGGGCTCTCAGCCCTGCCCTCTTCACTCTGTTTCTGGACGAATGCTACCACTTGTTCCTCTTCTCTTCCTTGGGGGAAGGACTGCAGAATGACCTTACCTCTTTCTTTCTGACGAGCCTTTCCAGGATTTCAAAAGGTTCTGACCCAACCAGAAGTCGCTTACCACATCCTACCCCTTCTTCTCAGCCCTAAACAGGAGAACAGCCACTGGATATTGGAAATAGGTATCAGACACTGGAGAAAGGTAAGAACACAGCTGTACGATGTATCATTTCCAGCCTCGACTGGGCTTTTGGCCTTGCCCAACTTCTTTGACAGTCGTACTTTTCAGAATTGCCTCTGTTTATACAGTTGCCTTAGGAGAAGGTCACTACTTGGAAAGTTTTAATGATGTAGTTAACATTCTAGGTTCTGTTCAGAGGTCAGAAAAGACAAGGTCTCTTGCCCTTTTTCATCACAATAAAAAAACCTATTCAAAAGTCAGCCTGTTGGGGTGAGCATTTGTTGACTTTTTAAAGACGATATCAAGCATTTGGAAATAACAGAGGCAAGAAGCCCAGCCCTGTGAATGGAGCTCAGGCTCCAGCATTAGGCAGCCTGGGTCATCGTCTCCTCCTCTGACTCATTGCTTGCTGAAACATGAATCATGTGCCCTTTCTCGGCACTTGGCCTCACTTCCCTCATCGCCCCTATAAAATGGGCGTCTTTGCCATTCCTACTGCACAGGAGGGGGCTGACGCTTTCAGACTCCTTGCTAATTACAGACACAAATATTATTAAAAATAAAAATAAGCCATAGTGTGTTTTTGACTCTCTGAAGAGGCACACATGGAGGGTATGTGAAGCCATTTTCTGATGCTGGGTTAGTTTCTGGACACCCCGGTTCACTGAGAACAGCCTCTCTGAAACTGGGAATGGGCAGGAGAATCCATCTTTAGATGGAGATGGGAACGAATCTGGTCTGTTTACGTGGGAGCAAGAGACATATGAAGAGATCACCCGCCAGCAATCAAGAAGAACATGGAGATTGGAATGCGAACCCAGGCGGGGCTATTCTGGGGAGGGATGTGATGCCCCGCTAGGGTGTTTGGACTCCCTTGAGGTTATGGGAGATCAGTGGAGGTGCCTGAGCAGGAGCATGACACAATCCGCAGTGTGTTTCAGTGAGACCCTGTTTGACTGGGGGACAGAAACTGGAGCTGGGCTCTGTCACCTTATAAACACAGGGCAGCTCCCCCTGTCTGAGCTTCAGTGTCTTGCTTGTTAAATAAATGGGTTAAACAGCAAATTGCTCTAATGGGCTTTGATTCTATAGTAAAGAGCATGAGGAAACAGCTTGTGCATGTGTGTGACTGTGTGCGTGTGTGTGTGTGTGTGTGTGTGTGTGTGTGTGTGTGTATGTGTTTGTGCCGGGGGAAGAGGTGGGAATGTGGTAATTGCTTCATTAGACATAAAGCCAAGTCCAGAGACCTTGTTCTTCAGGGAGGAAACCTGACCAGTCTCACAGTCTCTAGCAGGTCTGAAGAACTTTCTGGGTATCTTTCTTTAGGCCACAGCACAGCACATCTGCACTTTAGGGCCAGGCCAGCAACCTCTGTCTAGACGTGTCTGCTGTCTACTTCCTAGTTCAGCGAAGAGAGCTAATATTTAAAAAGACTGGCTGGGCGCGGTGGCTCACGCCTGTAATCCCAACACTTTGGGAGGCCAAGGCAGGTGGATCACCTGAAGTCAATATTTGGAGACCAGCCTGGACAGGTTCTTCTTTACTAAAAATACAAAACTTCTTCTCTACTAAAAATACAAAAATTAGCCAGGCATGGTGATGGGCACCTGTAATCCCAGCTACTCAGGAGTTTGAGACAGGAGATTCACTTAAATGCAGGAGGTGGAGGCTGCAGTGAGCTGAGGTGGTGCCACTGTACTCCAGCCTGGGTGACAAGAGCAACACTCTGTCTAAGGAAAAAAAAAAAAAAAAAGACTGCATAAGGGTTTGTGATAACCAGCTGATAAGATGCTTCAAATCTCTCTCTATCTTCATATTAGATTTCCAGGAAGCTTTATACCCATGAGGACTACATGACTTGGAGGCCCTACAACTATATCTTAGAAGTACAAGTTGATAATACACCTTTGACACTTACCAAGGTTTGCTGTAAGATCAGTACATAGAAGAGCCTTTATTATAATGGTGCTATAAAAATAGCATCAGTTAAGTGCTTTACATAAAGTTTCAGATGGAAAATTCATCAGTGAACTTACATAGTAAAAAAGAAAATATCATTAAAAATTTGGGTATGTTTGAAATAGTCTACTTAGGTTCTAGTATAATTGCATTTGTGTTCCTGTTTTATAGTTGTGTTTAAAAATACTTGTGTTTTTTCTGTTTATAATAGCAAAGATGTGGAACCAACCCAAATGCCCATCAAGGATAGACTGGATAAAGAAAATGTGGCACATACACACCATGGAATACTACGCAGCCATAAAACGGATGAGTTCATGTCCTTTGCAGGGACATGGATCAAGCTGGAAACCATCATTCTCAGCAAACTGACACAAGAACAGAAAGCCAAACACCGCATGTTCTCACTCATAAGTGGGTATTGAACAATGAGAACACACGGACACAGGGAGGGGAACACCACACACTGGGGTCTGTTGGAGGGTGAGGGGCTAGCGGAGGGATAGCAGGGGGTGGGGAGATTGGGGAGGGATAACATTAGGAGAAATATCTAATGTAGGTGACTGGGGGATGGAGGCAGCGAACCACCATGACATGTGTACACCTATGTAACAATCCTGCAAGGTCTGTACATGTACCCCAGAACTTAAAGTAAAATAAAAGAGAAATACTTGTGCTTTTTATTATAAGCTTCCTCAAATATATTTTCAAGAAGGTTTATGTAAATAAGTAAGTAAATAAACAAAGGTTCACTTGGACCCAAGTTAGTGCACGAAATGAAGAAATAAATCTACTTAGGAACAGTGAACTGACTGAAGCTCTCCTAAGACCTTAGTTGAAGCAAAAGATCCAAATTTCAGAGTATCATGGGAGACAGCAGATTCCAATGAAACTACTGACTTACTGCTCCTATATATAAAGTGTAGTTTTGTGTGAGAAGGATCAAAGAGATTGTGATTATCTCTAAGCAGTACAAAAATCGAGTGATAAGCAGGAGAAGAAAATCCAAATAGATCTGGCGGAGGTATCGGGATTAGTGAGTGGGGAGGTTATATGGTGGAAGTTACAGTTAGCCTATAAGAACACCATAATCCAGGTTTATTCTATCAACTACTGTGTGGCCTTGAGATCTACATCTTAGCATTTACTAAATGGTAGGGAAGAGCAGTTGAGCTCTTGTTTCCTCTAGTCCTCATGTTCTATTTGTCCCAAAGCTAGTCTACATTGAGTGTCTGAGCCAACTCCACCCTCCACCTTGGATTCCATAAACCAGCTAAGAAATTGATACCCTCTCCCTCACCATTAGTCCCACATCACACCCCCACTGCTCATGGCTGGAGGGCATATGTAGATAGGAGGGAAGGATGTGACTGGAAGTCTCTGAGACAAGCCCGTCTCTTTCCTCAAGGACATGTCTATTCACTGAAGAATGACATAATAAATGATCAGATACATTTAACCTGCCTTCTGTTGATTCTCTAAGGAAAAATTAAATTACTGTTCTAATATGCTAGAAACTCACAGACTCAAAACATAAAATAAGAAATGAATCTGTCAGGTTATGTGGTTCAGCTCCCGCACTTGATGGACAGGGAAACTGAGGCTTAAAGAGACTCACCCAAGGAACCTGGCCAAGACACAGAGCCAAGAAGTCTTGGAGCCAGGACTACAGCCCAGATCTCCACTGCTCCTTGGTGCTTTTTTTTTTTTTTTTTTTTTTTTGTTTTTTTTTCTTTTTTTTTTTTTTTTTTTTTTTTTTTTTTTTTTTTTTTTTTTTTTTTTTTTCCTACAAGTTGGAGCTCAGTCCCTGGGTTGCAATGGATAAATCTTTTGCTAGGCAACCCAGTTGCTAAGCTTTGCTCACATCATTCTTGAGCTCAAAAACCTTTATGGATTTCAGCTATTCATTCCTAGTATAGTCATCCTTTGGTATCCTTGAGGGACTGGTTCCAGAATCTTCTGAGGATACCAAAATCCAGGGATGCTCAAGTCTCTCACATAAAATGGTGTAGTATTTGCATATAACCTATGCACATCCTCCTGTATGCTTTAAATCATTGCTAGGTTCTCATAATACCTAATGCAGTGTAAATGCTATGTCAGTAGTTGTTATATTGTACTATTTAGGGAAGAATGACAAGAAAATCTCTATATGTTCAGTACAAATGCAATCTTCCATTTATTTTTCCAAATATTTTTCATCCACCGTTGGTTGAATCCATGGATGTGGAACCCATGAATACAAAGGGCTAATTGTACAAGGTTCATTTTGTGTCATTATCTAATCTCTGCCCATGATACTGCTACCTTTTTTTTTTTTTTTTTTAAAAGATGAATTCCCCTCTGGAAGATGAGGTGGAAGGAAGTGGATAGATGCTCTTGCTAAGTAGATTTGACATCTCTTTCACACACCTGTTTGGGGTAATCTTTTCCTGATTTCTCAGTCCACAGTAGCTCGCAAGTGCCCAGATGTCACATTTCTTAACTTATTTTCTATTTCTTGAGGATCATTTAGCCTTTTTGTCTCTATAGTGAGCAGAGAAGGTAGAGCTGGAAAGCGAGCTCATCATCAGAGTTTAACTAGACTATGCTCATCAGAGTTTAACTAGACTGTGGATAGAATTCTATAAGGCACGGACCAATGAGTTTTCTTTTAGGTCAGTCCAGAGGACTCAGATTCACACCAAAACGAGTGGTTGGCGCATAAGGCTCAGATTGTCCTCCCAGAATTTCCCAACGCCATCCCCAATCCTGCTCCAAGAGCGCCCTCTGCTGGAATAGAGCAGGAGCCAACATCCTCAGCCATCTTGGAAGTGGGGCCAACTGGAAATCCGAAAGGATGAAAAGTACGTCCGTCTAATAACGAGCTGCAAATAAGACAGATCCAGTCCACGGCTTCCTCTTGGCTTTTATTTTTCATTCCCTCTGTTTCAATTTCTGTGATAACTTTTCTTTAAAGATCATCATGTGGTAAAAAAAAAAAATAGAATTTAAAGAGGGGAAATGTAGTCCAGTGAAATGGGCATAAAACTAAGAATTCTGCTTTCTTTGAGAGGTTTAATTGCTGGGTCACAAAGAATAATTTCTTGGAATAATTCACTTCCTGATCTCAGACTGTAATTACTCCTTCAGTTAAAAACCTTCATATTCCATTCATTGCCTGCTAAATTAACATTCTTTACTTAGCTTTCAAGGTCTATTTGTAAATTCATAATACTATATTTAGTTTGTATTTCGTTTATCAAAGCTAATAGTATCTTCGCACAAGATTTTTACTCTGATCCACTTTTTAGAAAATGAAAAGATATTGAAAATTTTAAAAGTATATTTGAATATCAAAGTGATGTGTTTCACATTAAAAATCATGCTCAGCACTTAATCTGCTTATAATTTTGAACAAAAAGAAGACCCTAATTAAATAATTAGCTTTTGAATTGATAGGTTGAATTCTATCTTTAGCATGTTAGTCCTGACTTGTTTAGGATCGAGACAAGGTGAAACGACATAAAAAATTTGGGGGAGTTGATATAACTTTCGAGGTGTCATTTAGGCAAAGGAAGAAGCAGTGATTAGGCATATACCTATAGAATAAACATAGCAATATGGTAGACACTAGAATTATGCCAAAAGGTTGAAAAGTAAAGCTGGATGAAGCCTTAGAGAATACTCCACCATCTTATAACTCAGATGGTGAAACGAAACCCAGAAAGAACAGTTTTCCCAAAGTCTTATGGTCAGTTATTGTAGGAGTCTGAGTTGGAATTTTAGTCATCCAATTCTCCATCCACTGTTCTTACCACTACCTAACACTAGCTTTGTTTAACTGCCTTTCTTGCATAAAAAGGGACTTATAGGTGAGAGATCCCATAGTACCACTGGAAGTTGCTGCCTAAATCCTCATATAATTCCAAAAAGTTTCCTAACTCAGAACCCGTCTCATTTCACTGTATCCTTAAGAGGCTGAGAAATGGGGCATTCAGATTCTTTCCCCATGCTGACTCTTCATTCTGTTTACACATGGGCCGGCCAGATGTTAGAGAAAAAAAAAAAAAAAAACATTTGCAGCTGTTATCAGGGGTAGGATGGAGCACATGAGGTTCCCAAGTTTTGATCCAACACATCAGAACACACTTGATTTTTACCCTGGCTTGGAGTTTATTGCCTTCAGCTTCTTCTACAAAGCCTGAACTTTGCCACTTTATGTCAAAGCCTGCATAGAGAGATGCCAGTGTTATCTTGAACTAACTTCAGCCCATCACCACAGTGGTCTGGATAACCAAGGCAGTGACTGCTTCATTACAAGTTAAGAGGTCCCTCTCTCTTCATCCCCTGCTTTCATTTTTTTTTTTTTTTTTTAATGAAAGGCCAGTGGTTCTCTCAAGCAGCCAACGGCCAGGGGGGGCACTAGGTAAGAGACAGAAAGAAGTGTTCTTAGTGAGAAGAATGTGGACTTTAGAGTTATGTAAAACCCAATTTTAATCCTGGCTCAGCCATTGACTGGCAGTTTGATTTTGAGTTATTTAAGTTGGAGCTTTATTATTCTTGCTTATTTGTTGAGCTATTAACTGAAAAAGTTATTCTAGTCCTAGACCCCTATTTTACAGCTAGAGAAACTGAGGCATGAACTAATACTTGCTCAAATAAACAAATTTCTTACTTAGAGGATAACAGTCAATGATTAATAGTTTCCACCAAGATATCACAAATAAGCAATAGATTGAAATTACATATGAAGGATAGGCTAGATATCAAAAACTTCCTTGGAAGGGAGCATTGTGAAACCTCTATTTCTTAGAAATCTTTAAAAATATAATAGCCACACATGTTGAATGAGTTTAAATGAGGCATTACTTACTAGGATAGATGACCTCTCTAGTGTTTTCCCAGTTAAAAAATCCAAGACGGGTTCCTTCTTTCAAGGGGAGTAATGTAAAAAGTCTGACCCCTAGTGGTCATCGTCTCCATGCAGGACCTAAGGGAAAAGGCCAGAAACAATGATGACAACCAGATTTTATTTATGGAATTAAAAATGAACCTTAGAAATTTTGTAGTCAAATTGTTTAATTCTAAACAAGGGAACTTAGACCAAGTGAATATAAATATTTCCCTGACACTAGCAACTTTGGAGTAAAGCTTGGTCTGGAACTGAGGACCTTTTGCTGGTGCTCTGGGTTCAAGATTTAGTCCCTTCATCTTCCAGAGTCTCCCACCTGGAATCAGCCCCTTGGTGACATAGAGACAGCAGATATACGCTGATTCAACTTTCAGGGCACAGGATTCAGTCCTTATTCTCTCCTTTTCTTTCATGATGAGGAGCACTTAATTGTTCAGTAGATGTAATGCTCACGTAATCAACCTAAGTTCTCCATTCCCTTTGGACATTCTGACAGATGCTCATAGCATGCTAAATGCTCATAGATGCTGGGCTGCTTTCTAGTTTCCTGATGCCTGTCTTCTCCCATTAACAAATTGCATGCATACAAAGAACGAGCTGATTTTTCCCCCCCAAACCTGTTTATGCTACTTGTATTAGTAAATGCAATCATATAATTGAAACATTATGCAAACAGATGAAATGTAAGTATGAAAATAAAGAGGCTGTGTCAATAAAAATTAAATTGATTGCTTTGGAATGCTCAAGGGGGAAGAATAGCTGAAAACATCTAAAATCAGTTTGTGGATGAGACAACTGTGGAAGAATAACACAAAGATTAAAATCTAGAATAATTCTGCAAGTTTCTAAGGTTTTTGTCCACTACAAAGAATAAAAGAATAGACAACAAAACAAAAATACCTGAAACTTGAACTAATAGAGGGTGCATGATGTGAGTGGTTTATTTAAGAAAAATGAGATGGAACTTCAGAATGGAAAACGCATGCTTAAAGAAAGGCCTTGGCTCTACCTACTGGCAAATGAGAAATGTCTTAAGTTAAAATATATGTATTCATATGATTCCTAGCTTTAGCCAAAATTTCTGATTAGCTGACATTGAACTGTAATAGATGAAAGTGTTTCTTTAGTCTTAAGAGTCAGATATCAAAGTGAGATCCAGGAAAACTGGTTTACTTACTATCTCCTGAGTGCTAATCTCTTGAGGGTTTGGTCTTTTAAAAATTCCTGTAAGGTCTCTTTTTATTTCCATAAGTCTCCTTTTGCAGGCACTTTCCACAGATCATTTTCCCCTTGACAGTAAGTAAGCTTTGTCCCAGAACTAGGGACCAAGAATTCAGCTTCCAAACCCTCTATTAAATTAATGTTTGTTCACTTTAGCAAATCAGTAATATTCCCTCAAAATTTAGAACTAGATCCAATGTTTGAGATCTTAAGATTTCAGTAGTGTAGGGCCATATGTGGACACTACCAATATTACTCATTGCTTTTTCAAAATGTAAAAGCCATAAACATGAACACACCCATGTAAGTAGCCTTGTCTTCTCGGGAATGCATGTTATAGAAATAATATGACTGTGAAAAGATGTTCATTGCAGCATTACATGTAATAGCAAATACACTAGAAGCAACTTAAATATTTAGCAACAAGGTAATCATTTTATTGTGATATATTGGCCAAATATCATTTGGTAGTTATTACCGGTTACTTATGTAGTCATGAAACTGACTCTGTGTTGAAATGAAGAAAAAAAGGCCAAAAAAATATTAGAACAGCCCAGATTTTGTTTTTGGAATTAGAAGTGAACCTTGGAAATTTCATTGTCAAATTCCCTAGTTCTAAAGCATAATTGTTATCAATGAGGAGAATTGTTCATGATAGTATGTAAAGTAAACAAAAAAAAAAACATGGAATGAACTTCATAATTACCAACAGAGTCAATAAAGGTATGAAATTGATGAACTGGGAAAGATTTATGGTTTTTACCTTTTGCTAATTTTTCTTTTCTGCTTTATTCTTTCAATGATTGTAAAACCCCACATTATGCAATAATCCACCAGTTTTTCAACGCTGGCATTCTGGGAGGCCTTGAGGTACCTGGGGTTTGACTTCAAGTTGCCTAGAACACACAGAATCACCCCTCTAGAGGAGTGAGGATTAGGCATGAGCTCACTCAATTATAGGTGGACTGGGTTGGAAGATGCCTTTGAGATCATTAAGAAGAATTATACCACTTAAAAGCAATTTGATCTTGAATAAGTTACCTGTCTTTGCTATACCTCAGTTTCCTTACCTGAAAAATGGCATAATAAAAGCATCTATGCCTGAGTTTTGTGGTGAAGTTTAAATGATATAGATACAATAGATGGCACAGAGTAAGCTCTCAATTCATGTTAGTTATTGGTATCACAGAAGCCAGTGGTTGAGCCAGGGCCAGAATTCACTTTTTTCAACTTCCTTACTGGGGCTTTTTCTATCACACAATGTCACAGATCTTTCACCTTTATCCAGGCTAAAATACTTTGCTTTGGTGAACACTGGATAAGAGAAAGCCTATTCCAATAATACCGAGGATAGAGTGACTTTACATAACCTTTGCCTGTCAGGTGACCAACAGCATACACTGTAGCCAGCACCACCTATTAAAATAGTCAGAGATGGTACCTACTGAACTGAAAGCATGCCTTCGGTAAGACAGAACTGGGCTCACATTCTGCAACAATGTATGTTCTGCTTGGGTTCTTATTCTGCGCTTGTTTTTATGAGCCTCAGTTTTCTTATTGGATAAATGAAAATAATTCTTCTTATATAGATGTAATGTGAGTTGCCACATGTAGAATGCAATGCAGTTCAAAGTAGTGGTTTTTTTAAAAAAATTATTTTATTTAAAAAGTTATATTGTATGTTTTCTACAGTAGACATTATTCCAAGGGATTTACAACAATGAATTCATTGAATGGACTTCTTAGAGCAATTCTATTAGGTAGGTAATATTATTGTCGTTGCCTTACTGAGGGAGGCATGGGAATGTTGAGTAACTTACCCGACATCACAGAAGTGGTAAGTGGTGTAGCTGAGGTTTGAATCTAGACATTCTGGCCACAGAATCCAGGCACATCCCCATGCTGCCTTATTATCACTGGAATAACTTTGGCCTAAAAGAAAACAAAGTCAAATATAAATTCTAGAATCTGTTCTTCGTTCTTACAAGGTTCCATTCAGTTAAGTCCAGTTTAATCCACTGCCATCTGATTCACTCCAATTCAATTCAGTTTCATTCATCTCAACTCCAGAAATACTTTTTTGAATGTTTATTTTGTGTCAACAGCCACTGTATTCAGCATTGTGAGGGGGGAGTAGGACCCCAGAAATTTGCGATTTGATGGGAAAGGGTAAGTCACATATACAAATGATGGTAAAGTATGGAGTGGAGAAGGCAGTTTCAGGAAAAAACTTTAAATCTGGAACTGTGAGGATCAGAATAAGGGTGTTTTGTCATCTCTCTTCTCTACTGCTCATTGAATGAAAACGAGCCCATTCATGAGGGCAGACAGGGGTCTCTTGGAACCACAGAGTGTGGGTAGAGGAAAAGTTGAACATAGCTTTTCTGGACCCCTGAAAAGCAAAGGGTCTTAGACGGGGCTTATGTCTTCAACAATGAGACCACTGCCCTCCGTCTAGCTCCAGCTGGAGTGACTGACAGCCTTTGGCTGCCATTTTAAGCGACGATAAAGTCATTTCTGTGGCCTGATATATATGATTATTCGTCTTCCCTCTCCTACTAAGCTTTTCAAGGAAAACCTGCATATTGATGTGGGATTTTATGTTTTTTGATTATTAAAGGAGACAGTTTATATACACCTTGCACAGGTCCAGCCCGTAGTTAGTGCATTGAAGTGGGCAAAGGCGACCCCAAACATTTATGATCTGACCACATCCCCAAGTCAAGTGGCTCACAAGCCCGACTGTGTTTGATAGTCATTTTCCTCTTTTAGGGAGCTCTATATTCCTGTTCCAAGATGAAAACTGGGAAAACCCAGGCAAAGCATCTAAGACCATGCTCTTGCTTGTCTAGTGGTTGCAGTGTGTGGAATTTGAGTATTCCCCATGGGTAAATTGCTCCCTTACACAACACCTTTGACGTTACACTATTAAAACGGCTGGCGTATTAAAATTTGAGGCATGTGTAAATACCTCATAATTAACTGCTGTCTATTTAACCAGACAACTTTAGCAATTTAATTTGATGTCTGTTATGAGACTTAATAATTGTCAGTGACTTTTTTTTTAAACAATTTACTGGTAAAATCATTAACTACTCCTAGATTATCTTGTCAAATTGATAATTAAATGGCTCAAAAATTCATTACAGAGTTAGTATATTAATGGGAATGTAATTAAATAATGTTTGCTTGTGTAATCTAGAGTTTGTTACCTGTACACTTATTTATTTTTTCTGTACTTTGTTAAATCTTCCTAGAGGCCTTTTCAGAATCAGTAGAAAACCAAGAGTCAATAAATGTCTTATGAGGTCCAAATAAACCACTTAATCGAGATACCGAAATAAATATGGAGTCTCCATATATATGGAGAGGTAGGAGAAATCATTACTATTTCATATAGGATTGTATTTGAGAAAACAAAGCTCCTTTCCTTCCTTGTTCCATTTCCTTTTGCACTCCTTCTTTCTCCCTTCCTTCCACTTTCCTTCCTTTCTTCCCTTTTCCTATCTTTTTTCTTTTCTTTTTTTTTTTTTTTTTTTGGATTTTTTTTTTTTTTTCCCCGGCTTGGTTTTTAATGGCGCCATCTCGGCTCACCGCAACCTCCGCCTCCCGGGTTCAAGCAATTCTCCTGCCTCAGTCTCCCGAGAAGCTGGGACTACCGGCTGCGCCACCATGCCCAGCTAATTTTTGTATTTTTAGTAGAGACGGGGTTTCACCATGTTGACCAGGATGGTCTCGATCTCTTGACCTTGTGATCCACCCGCCTCGGCCTCCCAAAGTGCTGGGATTAAAGGCGTGAGCCACTGCGCCCAGCCCCTATCTTTCCCTCTTTCTTTCTCTCCCTTCCATCTTCCATTTCTTTTTCTCCCTCCCTTCTTTTCCTTTTTTTGAGAAAAAGAAATGCAAAGCTCTTTTCTTTGTTTCATCAAACATTTAAGTGTCTGTTATGTGCTAGCCATTGTGTAAGATACTGAGGCTACAGAAGGCATGATTTTGGTCTAACGTAGAAAAGAGAAAGACCTGTAAAAAACTGCGATGCCACGTGCTTAATGCAACCCTAGAGGCCTGTACAAAGTGCTAAAGAAACACAGAGAAAGGAACAACTATCTGTACTTGGAGACAGGGAAGATTTCTTAGAGGGGTTAACATTTGCGTTTGACAGAGAATAGGAGGTCGGAGTTTGCCAGGGGAAAAATGTTAGAGAGGGGCATTCCAGGTAGAGGGAAGAGTGTGTGCAGCAGCCTAGAGAGGGAGGACAGGAAGCATTCACGAGTGACACGGAAAGGAATCAATTTCAAGCTGCTGAATGTCAAGATCAGAGCTGTGCTTTTTGAAGGATAACCTGGGATGATAGACTAGAGATTTCAGTAGCTCCCATTTATACAGTTATGATGTTCCATGGCTTGCCCTGATATCCTTGAATTCTCAAGATATGTATACAAATTGCAGTCTGCCTGGCCCTGCCCTTTCCCACCCAGCCGCCTTCTGGTGATCATCGTGTGCTCAGGGTTTTGGTTTTACAAGTTGCAGCGGATCTCTGCTCTTTTGTCACTGTGAAGTTATTCATACTTGTCAGATTACATATTCAGATTTTGAGTTTGATAAATAAGATCAAAACATATTTCAACCTGGGTCACCTAAACATAGTAATACTTAGTTCAGTTATTCTCGGAAATGCTGTGATGTACTTAGGAGGAACAGAAATCAAACTCAAGGATGTTTGGTTATATGAACAACTCTAGATACAATTTAGAAGGGAATAGGCCTTAAATTAATGACTTTGTGAGTTTTCAAGCTCCTAGATAAAATCCAGCCATTCATAACCTTCTTATCCTTCTTGACTACTGAGACACGCAAGAGTCAGTAATAGTACTTTTTGTCCCCTTCCAAGTGTCAATCACCATAAAACTCACTGCCTACCTGGCATTGCTCCCATATGCGTACATGAAAGAGGCTGTATTATGGCTAGAACTAAAAGGCTGTAGATATTTCAGAGGCAAATATTCAGATTCAAGGCACATGGTTAGAGGGAAGTGCTGCCTTGTCCATCAGATCCTGGCTTCCAAGTACTGATCAACAGACTTACAGAATTCTTTTCTCTGAGAGGGGTTGCTCCTCCAAGAACTCCCCCTTGGAGGCAGTTACTGAAGTTGGCTGCTGACCTGTGTGCATCCTCAGTTATTCTGTGAGCTCTGTGAGAGTAGGGACCATGAATATTGTGGAAGTATAGCACAATGGTGAAATGGGCAGGATTTGGGACCAGGCAACCTGGGCCAGTCTTAGTTCCTGACTTTTCTGCTTATCTACTGTGGCTTTGGGCAAATTATTGAACTTCTTCAAGTCTTGGTTTTCTCATCTGTGATATGAAGATAATAAATATACCTACCTTATAGTTGTGTTAAAAAGATTAAATGAGATAGAACATGTCAAATCTGGAAACAATTCCATCAAAAAGTGGGCAAGGGATATGAACAGAAACTTCTTAAAAGAAGACATTTATGCAGCCAACAAACATATAAAAAAATCTCATCATCACTGGTCATTGGAGAAATGCAGATCAAAATCACAATGAGATACCATCCCATGCCAGTTAAAATGGAGATCATTAAAAAATCAGGAGACAACAGATGCTAGAGAGGATGTGGAGAAATAGGAACACTTTACACTGTTGGTGGGAGTGTAAATTAGTTCAACCATTGTGGAAGACAGTGCAGCAGTGATGCCTCAAGGATCTAGAGCCAGAAATACCATTTGATCCAGCAATCCCATTCCTGGGTATATACTCAAAGATTATAAATCATACTATTATAGACACATGCACACATATTTTATTGTGGCACTGTTCACAATAGCAAAGAGCTGGAACCAACCCAAATGCCCACCAACGATACACTGGATAAAGCAAATGTGGCACATATACCCCATGGAATACTATGCAGCCATAAAAATGATGATTTCACGTCCTTTGCAGGGACATGGATAAAGCTGGAAACCGTCATTCTCAGCAAACTGACACAAGAACAGAAAACCAAGCACTGCATGTTCTCACTCATAAGTGGGTGTTGAACAATGAGAACACATGGACACAGGGAGGGGAACATCATACATTGGGGCCTATCGGGGGCTGGGGGGTTTGGGGAGGGACAGCAGGGCATGGGGGGGATAGTGGAGGGATAGCATTAGGAGAAATAGCCAATGTAGATGATGGGGCGATGGATACAGCAAATCACCATGGTATGTGTATACCTATGTAACAAATCTGCATGTTCTGCACATGTATCCCAGAACTTAAAGTATAATAATAATAAAAAAGGAAGTGTTTAAGGAATGCTGGGCATTTATTATTTTCATTTGTTACTGTTGTTGCTCCCTTCATATTTCTAGTGCTTAGAACAATGTTTAGCACACAACAGTTACTCAACAAATACTGAAAGAATGCAAAAGAAAGTCTCTATCCCAGCAGATGCGTATACTGGAATCAATGGATTCTAAGGGTCAGAAAAAAGTGGAAGAGGACCAAATTATGTGGGATGGGTTTGCAAACTTTAAGACCTGTTTCGACATTTTGGCTTTACCGATAACAAGAATACATCTGCTATATTGATAATGAACAATATTGGCATAACAAAGAATTAGAAAAAATTTTTAGGCCAGTATCTTACTTAGATTTCCACTCCAACCTTGTGGGGGAAAATATTATTATACTAACCACTTTGTAGATAAGGAAATTGATGCTCAGAGAGAGGAAGTATCTTGTCCAACCACCACACATCTGGTAAACAGAGATGCTGAAGTTAGAACTTGGTCTTCTGGCTCATCGTTCTTTCCTTTTCCTGGGAACGAACCCAAAGCTAATTCACCCTGGCACTGGGTCTCTGACAGTGGCATGGGAGGGCATTTTGCAGAAGAGCCTGGTTTGTTCCCCTGACTGCAACAGCCAGATTGGGAGTGTAGCTCCTAGATAGCTAGATTTATTACAGTCATTCATTAAGAATCTCTCACCTAGGAGTTTAGCTAAGGCTTCGTGAAGCTCATTTTCAGCTAAGCCTGTACCTTGGTTTTGAATCCTATTTTCTTTGGCAGCTGAACTGGGCATCACCTTCATTGTGCTGGGTTTTCCCCAGTGAAAGCTAAGCTGATACAACCAGTCCTTGCTCTGAGCATGGAAACCAGAGCCCTGAAGGTCTTTCAACCTAGGTTATTTAGGCAAACCAGACATAGAAGTTTAATTACACCATTGCTCAACCTCATAGATCCTTCAGATTGCCTTCAGAGAAAAACGTTTCTCCCAATAATTCAAACCCCTGATAATTTCCTCTGAGAAATGACCAGCAGATTGCAAAATCAGCATAGTTATCCACTACCTGACCTTTTCTTCAGTCCCATTGTCTTGTACCTCTTTGCAGCACTGCATATTTTTGACAATTTTACCTCTAGTACCTCCTGAAATTTAACAATCTCCTACACCTGCATCCTGGCCTTCTCTAGGAACTTCATAGCTTTTTCCTTCTCTACCTTTTAATTTTGGCCATTTCCCTAAGTCTAAGCCTGTGGTCCTCTGTTTTTTCTTCTCTCTTTTTTCCTTTCTTCTCACCTGCTCTGCCAGTGTTGTGCTAGGCACCAGGTAAACAAAGACATGTAAAACACCATATCTAACCTCAAGGAACCCACGGTAATATAGAGGGCCAATGGATGTGTGAACAAAGACCTCCAAGTTTAATACACTTTTGTGCTTTGATAGCAGTTGGGACTTGAGTGAGAAGTACAGCAAACTCAGAAGGACAGAGAAGTCGCTATAAAAGAGATCTTCAGAGATGTCTTAAAAGATGAGTAGGTGTTTTTCATTCAGACAAGGAAAGAAAGGAGAGTTGAAATCAGCTTACAAGAAACTTTGAGTTTCATTTTCTAAAGTTTTGAAGTGGAGGTAAAAATACTTATATTGCAATGTTGTTGAAAGCATTGGCAATGATGTGTATAAACAGAGCCTGACAGTAGATAATCAATCAATGACCAATAATAATAATAATAATAACCCCCCTTTTCTTACCAATCTTTTTTTCTTTTTTTGCAAAAAGATGAGATTGGAGTAGAAAGTTTTAAAGGCCTTTCTAAATCTCATATCCCAACATGTCTTAAAATCCTCCAGGGAAATTCATCAACAGTGCAATCCCTGCTCCCCTGTATGTTCTCCTAATGCTGACCACGCCTCAGCCTTCTCTCCCCTCTGAACACACTAAGGGGCCATCAATTTTACTGACCAACAGATGCTACCTCATTACGTATATTTCACTGTTTCATTGTTGAACTTTATACATGGGCTAAACATGTCTCCTGTACTTGACTGTAAAATTCCTGAAATAAGAATGGCTGCCACCGGATTCAGAAAAGGAATAAGATATTTGAACTCTGACTCAGGTACCTACTGGCTACCACAGCTTGGGTAAATTGATTAATGTCTATTTTCTCATGTATTAAATAGGGAGCATGCTAATGGCCACTTTTAAAAATTATTATGATGTTTAAATGAAATAATTCATGTGATGGTACTTTGTAAACTATAAAAATATAGTAATTTTATATTGCATTTATTTCTATATATTCATAAGGACTCTTTTGGTTGCAAGTAACAGAAATCCAACATAAAGAAGGCTAAGCAGAAAAGCATATTTAGGGATCGTAACTGAATAATTCCAACAAATATGCTTCTCTCAGCTATGTTTCTTCTCTGTAGATTTCTTATTTTTTCTTTTTTTCAATCCCTTTACTTTGACTTTGTAAATGTCTTTATTAGTTAGCTGGGTATCTTGTATGCATGTAGCACATGGTTGGATATTTTTAAAATTATGTATGTATTTATTTATACTTTAAGTTCTGGGATACATATGCAGAATATGCAGGTTTGTTACATAGCTATACATGTGCCATGGTGGTTTGCTGCACCTATCAATCCATCATCTACATTAGGTATTTCTCCTAATGCTATTCCTCCCTTTGTCCCCTACTCCTGACAGGCCCCAGTGTGTGATGTTCCCCTCCCTGTGTTCGTGTGTTCTCATTGTTCAACACCCACTTATGAGAATGTGCTGCGTTTGGTTTTCTGTTCCTGTGTGAGTTTGTTGAGAATGATAGTTTCCAGCTTCATCCATGTCCCTGCAAAGGACATGAGGTCATTCTTTTTTTATGGCTGCATAGTATTCCATGGTGTATATGTGCCACATTTCTTTATCCAGTCTAACATTGATAAGCATTTGGCTTGGTTCCAAGTCTTTGCTATTGTGAATAGCGTAGTAATAAACATACATGTGCATGCATTTTTATAGCTAGATTTATAATCCTTTCGGTATACACACAGTAATGGGATTGCTAAGTCAAATGGTATTTTTGGTTCTAGATCCTTGAGGAATCACTGCCACACTGTCTTCCACAATGGTTGAACTAATTTACACTCCCACCAAACAGTGTAAAAGCGTTCCTATTTCTCCACATCCTCTCCAGCATCTGTTGTTTCCTGACTTCTTAATGATTGTCATTCTAACTGGCCTGAGATGGTTTCTCATTGTGGTTTTGCTTTGCATTTCTCTAATGATCAGTGATGATGAGCTTTTATTCATATGTTTCTTGGCCACATAAATGTCTTCTTTTGAAAAGTTTCTGTTCATATCCCATGCCCACTTTTTGATGGGGTTGTTTTTTTCTTGTAAATTATTTTAAGTTCCTTGTAGATTCTGAATATTAGCCCTTTGTCAGATGGATAGATTGCAAAAATTTTCTCCCATTCTGTAAGTTGCCTGTTCACTCTGATGACAGTTTCTTTCGCTGTGCGGAAGCTCTTTAGTTAGATCCCATTTGTCAATTTTGGCTTTTGCTGCAATTGCTTCTTGTGTTTTAGTCATGAAGTCTTTGCTCATGCCTATGTCCTGAATGGTATTGCCTAGGTTTTCTTCTAGGGTTTTTATAGTTTAGGTCTTACATTTAAGTCTTCAATCCATCTTAAGTTGATTTTTGTATAAGGTGTAAGGAAAGGGCCCAGTTTCAGTTTTCTGCTTATGGCTAACCAGTTTTCCCAACATCATTTATTAAACAGGGAATCCTTTCCCCATTGCTTGTTTTTGTCAGGTTTATCAAAGATCAGATGGTTGTAGAGGTGTGGTATTATTTTTGAGGTCTCTGTTCTGTTCCATTGGTCTATACATCTGTTTTGGTATCAGTACCATGCTGTTTTCGTTATTTGGTTACTGTAGCCTTGTAGTATAGTTTGAAGTCAGATAGCGTGATGTCTCCAGCTTTGCTCTTTTTGCTTAGAATTGTCTTGACTATATGGGCTCATTTTTGGTTCCGTATGAAATTTAAAATAGTTTTTTTCTAATTCTGTGAAGAAAATCAATGGTAGCTTGATGGGAATAACATTAAATCTGTAAATTACTTTGGGAAGTACGGCCATTTTCATGATACTGATTATTCCTATTCATGAGCATGGAATATTTTTCCATTTGTTTGTGTCTTCTCTTATTTCCTTGAGCAGTGGTTTGTAGTTATCCTTCAAGAGGGCCTTCACATCCCTTGTAAGCTTTTGGGCATATCTTTCTCTGGGTGCCTCTCAGCAGCTGCAGGTTTGTATCATATCCATTTAATAATCTTAATCAAAAGTGTTTTTTCCCCAAGTAATTCTGGCAAAAATCCAAGGATCCGTTGTCCATGTACTGAAATGGGCATGCGCCTGTCTATAATTCAGTCTCAGTGGCTATTGAAGTTAGATACGCTGATTGATTAAGCCTAGATCTATTCCACTGCTGGAACTTACATGAGGAAAGTCAGTTCCTCATTACGTGGATTGAGAGTGGGAGGGTTCCCTAAAAGAAAAGTCTGATGCTGCTCCCAGAATATGAGAAAGTAGGTGCTTAAAAGGCTATAACTACAGCATCACTATAGCAGCCTTATAAATCAAGGCCCTAAGAGCTAAAAGGGCAGATATTCTTAGTGGCTATGCCATGATGAACACATTGGAACAATGCTGTGATGAATCACAGTCCACGTCTTGTGAGGTGAATCAATGCATTCAACAAGAAATCTAAAAGAAGACAAATTGTGGAAAGTTCCAAAACAGGGGTATCCACAGGGCATATATTGGGAGTCCAACCAACGTTTAATTACGTTGATGTTCATTTCAAACTGGCCTAAAGTTTTCTTATACTGGCATTGGTGAGCATGAGAGTGAGAGTAACAGAGAAAGTTCTGAGAGCAAATTTTTAAACAAAGTCTTTGAGAATAAAACATTCATTCATTTGAATACTTGTCTGAAAGCGGGAGGGCCTCTGATGAGTTCAGTCCAGGACAACCTCAGCGCTATGGAGCCAGGCTGCCAGGAGGCAGGAAAGGGCAGAGCCTGCAGCCACAGGAGTGTATTGTTTTTTGCCAGCTGAGGTTGCTTCCTCCTCCCACCAGTCTCCAGGCAGCCGATCCTCCACCCTTTGGTGCCTTTTCTGGTGGGCATGGTTGCCGCCAGAGCTAGGACTGAGCATGGACAGCGAAGTGAGCTCACCAGAGGAGTAGGCTCATGTCAGTGTCCATGCTCCATCCTAGCTCTGGTGGCAGTTGGCTACATTAGTTGGCAGTCACTGGATAGAATCTAGTGAGAGACTTGGGAAATGACAGGAATGGCTCCTGACTTTGTGCTGCTGCTACTTTTGGGAAATGGACTAGGTTAAGGAACTAAAAGGTCTTTCAGCTTTCCTTTCTCCTCCTCTCTGACCCTGCCTTCCTCCCTAACTTTTTTGCCCACCAACTTTCCTCCTTTCTCATTTTCCTGTTTGCCCCTTCTGCTAGGATGAAATTCTCTTTGGGATAGCATTACTATCTTTATAATAAACAAAGTCCCAGTTAGGGGGCATGTATCAAGACAAAAAATGCAAACTCTGTCTTTAAACTTTCATTGTAATTGAAGGAGCATCCTCACAGGCAATAAACCCAGGGAAGGCAGTGGTGATCCCAGAAACAGGCATATCTTGTGGTTTTGATAGTTCAGAAGCAGGAGAGGTAACTTCGGCTGGGCATTCATTTAATGGTTCCTGAGGTAGGTTTTATTTAAATTAGATCTTTTTAAGTTAGATCTTGAAAAAACACAAATTAACCTGGCAAAATGACCAAGGGATGCAGGCACAGCTCTAGGTAGGACTCAAGCTTCATGTGCTAATGTCTACATCGTTTGCTGAATTACTATAGTTCCTCACTCAGAGCTTGAATAGTTTCAGTTTACACAAACTGCTAATAAACTTGGCTGCCTATAGATGTACACAAGACCAAAAACAGCACATTCGATGTGGAAGAAGGGGTTACAATAGGCAGGTCTACTAAAAAGGAAGACAAGCACAGGTTGATGATTTGATAAGAAGGGAGGAGATAGAAAACAAAATAAACAGAACCCCTGACACAAATCCTCAGCAACTTAAAAATCGCAGCAATCCGGATTGACTGTGGAGTCAAGTAGTTCTTTAAATTTAGAGTCCTCTAGAATGTCATCTTATATTTCAGTGAAGAAAGTGACAGGCTACAGTGTGGATCCCTTGTGAAAGGCTAAATTATTTTCTTTATGCTTTATCTTAGAAGACAGACAAATGCATAATCGATTTTAGAAAGAGTTCCATCCCAATTAAGTTACAATAAAGTTTGTATTAAAACCACAAATCTTCAGCATTTGGAATGCTGCACATCAGAGAAGGAATAATTTGGTTTGACTTTTAATAAATTCCAAAGTTCTGTGGATCACTTTACGTCATACGCTCTCATCCAAACTCCTTCTTATCACGTCTATGCCTCCTCCACTCCTAAGATTTCTTTTGCTTCTTCCTTGATTGAGGTTTTCAGCAGCTCCCCTCCGGAGTCTGACGCACAGAGCTCCTGCTGGTGCCTCTTCTTTGGCATTTCCAATAGGCCAATGATGGGCAGTGGGAGAAGCTCAGAGGCAGGGGCTACTTGGATATAGGTCTTGGCTTCTAATCTAAGAGCTGGACATTTTAGAAAAGTCACTTCCCTTCTCTGAGCCTTTGTTTTCCCATTTGATAAATAAGAATAATAACCCTTTTTCATGAGCTGTTGTGAAAACAAAAGGCATTAATGCATGTAAGTATGCCGAATAAACTGGGCAATGGTTCCATTCTCAATTCCTGCAGAACAATGATAACTCTCCCCCGCTATCATGTGATGTGGACCTGTCTCCCTCCATTGCTTGTTAATTTACTTGAGGCTGTGTTTTCCCTGGTTTTGGTTGTGTTTTGTTGTTTTCAGTATCTCCCTGAGGAAAGGCTGTCTTGATCTCTGCAGGTCACACGTGTTGCATAACCCTGGAGGAGGGACACTATGCAAGTAGCTGATAATGTGACTAGGGTCCTCCACGGTTGTGTGATGCAGGGGCCCCTACCACAGAGCCTCATGTGCTGCTGTGTCTTAAGTATCCAACATTAGTGACTCTTTTTCTACCCTTAATATTTAAGCTCTGTCCTGAGGCATAAAATTACTGTATACTGACCCTGAATTGAAAATTTTGCACTGGATTATTCAGCTTCAAGCCGAGCTTTCAATTTCCCATTTCAGTTTTGACTGCACTACACTGGTCATCACCTCGAGAGAATTTTCCCAGCCACAGAAGTCTTCTGGTGAAGAGGGTCTTTAGACTGGCATGATTTCAAAGTAAATATAAGTAAAATAATTGGCAACTCTGATATTTAGGCTTTGGCATTTTAATCCCCAAATCTGTGAAAAATGGGCGCATCTCAACAGCCAGGCTTGTAAAGGGTGGTGGGGAAGGGGGAAATCACAGCATATTTCTGCTGCACTTCTGTCTTCCCACTCTAATCAGTATGAAGACTTTGTAGCATCTGAAATCTTGTGGTCTAACTGCCGTTTGTTTCTGAAGGGCTTCAGTTTCTTCCTCTGTGTACTGGGACTAATCATACCCACATCCGAGGGTTGCTAAGAGCAATCTGAGATGCTATGTATACGCACCCAGGCACAGAGCCAGACCCCTGACAGGTGCTCACAGAAACCATAGGTGAACCTGAAACCATGGTGACAAACAGCCTGCATCTCCTCTTCTCTGACAATGCTTTTCTAGATTGGGGAGCTCTGACATAGAACTTTCTGACTCAAAATGATGGAATGCTCTATCTATGTGTCACTTCCACCTATGAGACCCCCTGGGCAAGGATGGGGTATCTTCCCATTTTCTTAGTGTCCTCACTCTGTCCCCTAGTGAGGACAGACAACAGAGAGCTGCTGTGGTCAGCGAGCTGAGGAGCCAGACAAGGCTCTGTGGTTACATACTTATTTAGTTTCTTATTTATTACTTTTGCAGCTAACATTTTTACAATCATGTTATTTTGCGGTTTATTTGCAAAATGCATTGTGAGCCAAGTTTGCTTCAAATGTTCTCTGAGTCAGAAAAAGGTTGTACAGGGGACCCAGAGAGAGGGGAGGGGAGGGCAAAGAGCAGTCGCAAAAGCATTATATAATTGATATATCTGTTATTACTCCTTTCTTTGTAATTAGGCTACTCAAGGCACACGGAGAAATGAAAACTGAGAATGCATAATAGGTTCATGTGCAGCAGCGTGATCAGACTCCTCTGCCTCAGAAGTCAAAAGCAAAGGGGCAAGCCTGGGACTTGGGGAAGAGAACCCTGGAGAAAGCTTCACTCCTGCTAACCACCCGTGAGCACCAAAGCAGCATCTTTGAAAATCTTTGGGAGATGACAGTAGAGCTTGGTTAGAGAGAGAGCGAAGTGATGGATTATGAAATCATAAATACTATTAGGAAGTTAATTATTAATTGTTTTTGAAGATTTTAATTAAAAAGAAAACCTAGTTTTCAGAGATTAGCTGAATAAGTCCCAAGAGAAGCTTTGCCAGAGCTGCTTTTCCTTTTAACTTTCTATTCTTCCTCTCTCACCCCCCAGGCAATGGTAGATTCCTGCGAGGACTCCTGTTGTTGGTGAAGCCCATTTTGACTGTGTTCAAGTTTGTTCTTGTATTATTCCATCTGGTGGTCCCCCAAACTGCTTTCTTTTTTTACTCTCCTTGTAAATATTTACATAAGAAGGTTCTTGCAACTGCAGGTTCCTATATTGGTGGACTGGCGCAAAGCATAGTCTTGACGTGTTTTATTCCTTTTACGAACAATTCGGTTAAGCGGATTCTCTCCCAGCTCATTAAAAAATAGCCTTTCATTTTAATAACATCATCAAAAACTAAATAGCATCAGTGGGGAAAATAAGTTTGCCACGTGCAGCCTCAAGTGGCAATCTCTGAGCCACTGTTGGTGGCTGATGCAAGATTTGGAGATTGTAGTTAATGGCTGGAATGCAGTATGCATTTGAAGGCATCATCTCCCTTGGAAGAACAAGGATTTGTGGTGTTTTCTGGGACAGCTGAATGCATAAGAGATCAGATAACTGGATCAGGAGATTAAGACTTGGTTCCCAAACTTCAGACTCTAGCTCATCTTGCCTTCCTCCCTGAGGCATATCTTTCTTTGCTTTCTCTTCGTTACCCTCCCTCCTGGACAAGTCCATCCTTGCCTACCACTTTAACTGACCCTTCTTTAGAGGGAGCAGTCAAACCTCTCTGTTTAGCCTTACCCTCACTTTTGAGCCCCAGTTCTGCATTTCTGCTTTTCCTGAACCTTTTAAACAAGATTGCCTTCACAGCCCAAACCTGACAGAACCAAAGCCAACCTCAACTCCTTCTGAACCCGGTCCCACGCTTGCTCTTGTGAATGCAACCTTCCAGCCTCACTTGAACCAGCGTAATTCCTAAATCTGTCACCTCTGCCCCACCCCACCCCCAAACCTAATTAGTTCCCAAATGATGTTGATTTTGATGCTGCATGATGACTTCCACAGGTACATCTGCTCTGTCCTCACTGTCATTGTCCTAGGTTTCCTTAAGCTTTATGCATTTATTTATCCATGCGCTCATTTATTCAACATATGTGTTGAGTGGATGCTTCCTGTATACTAGACATCTAACAGGTGCTTAAAATATAGAAGTGAATAAGACAAAAAGAGAATTTACACCTGTAAAATGTACATCAAAAAATTAATGATGAAACATGTTAAATTTGACCATATAGGAAAAATAAGAGAAGTCACAGGTTTACCTGGCTTCTGATACTACCAAGCTCTGATACTATTCATTTGCCTGATCATGTCATTTTTCTTCTCAAATGACATCAACGCCCCTCAATGTTACGTACTCATTTCAGACCATGTATTTATTCATTCATCACTCATATATCTTTTGTTCTCCTTCACACCATGCTCTTCATTGTCTCCACGCTCTTGCTAATGTGGTTTCTTCTTCCCACAGCACTCTTTTACCTCACTACACCCAGCCATTCTTCACCTGGTTCATTGAAGAGACACCCTGATTAATGCAGATGTCAACACTTCAAGGAAGACATCTCCACTCTTCACTGAAGCCTTTCATAACATGCTCACAAGCCTTTTCTCCATCCTTTCATCCCATCCATTAGGTAACTGTTCACTCTTCATACTTCCAGGAGAGCCTCGTAGCATTTGATACCAATTTATCTGTTCTGTGACACTAGCCTTGACCTAAACTTGGTGTTTATAGAAAGCCTTTGAGTTAAGGCCCCTGTTTTTCCTAACACACAGTTTGATTTGACTGACCCATCTGGCCTTTGTCACTCCTGCGTGGGGGTAGAAACTGTCTTCTTTAAGATACAGTCCACAGAAGCATCTATTAACTGGGTTTCTTGGTTATGACTGGATTGTGCTAGATTTAAAACATGCAGAAGAGATAGTTTCCCTATGACCATTTTTTATGTGACCTGAATAAAAGAGCAGGGCATTATAAAGTTTGGCAGCAGCATTTTCATAAGAAATATAAGTTTTTGCTGGGAGCTTCTTCTTAAAAAAGAGTAAAAGAAGTAGTATTGTTCTGTGTTTCTTTTTTTCTTCATCCAATTTACAGATGGGAAGAGAAGGTTTAAAGAACTGCAATTTGGACGTGTTACAGTGAATTAGAAGAGATAACAGGGTTATTAAAAATCAGGTATTATGCAAGTAAATTTTGGTATTTGATCACCTGCATTTCCATAGCTTTAATGAAAATTGATCGGTGGTGTTCCATTCAGTTGGTCTACTGTGTTTTGATTTCTTTATATTTAATGCCCTCTCACCCGACCCTTTTAAAAAAATAGACTGGCATTCCTGAGAATGCAGAGTGTCAGCTGGGCAGGAACAGAGAGCTGCTGAAGGCTGCTGAGCCACACCTGGCCACAGCTGGATTGAAGATGGGTCTGAGTTCTGAGAAAGACTGCACACGCTCCCTATTGGAAAAACACACTTCGTTTCGGGAAATATTCAATAAAAAGATTTGAGACACAGAGTCCCATTCATGGTGAGAGAGATCGAAGGTAGCTGTTTTCCCTCTTAAGGTTTGGCGCAGTTTGTAAGGATACTATTTAATGTAATCCAGAACTGATTATTTTGTTGATCATGTTTCAAAACCCCTGCCCTTTAAACAAGTTCCCAGAGTCAATTGAATGCAATTGTGGGAAGTTTAACATTTTAAAGGAAGTCTTGTTGTATTTTGAGATTCAGGGAGAGGATTATGGGAGAGGGTGACTGGAAACCTGCCCCCGCACTGAAAAATCCAAGGGGATGGGAGGAAGGATGAACAGAGAAGAGAAAGACTAGAATTCTGGGTCAGAAACTCTCGCTGAATGAGTCATCCCATAGGACAAATAAAACCTCACTCATCACCCTGTCTTCCCTCTCTGTAGCGAGAGAAGCAAACATTGGGGCCCTGGAAAAACATCAGCAACTTCTCGTAGCATCTGTAGGTGGGGATGGTTTCCAAGCCACTGAGAGGGCTGTGAACGCAGTTACTGGGGCTCTAGTTTTTCTCAGCCAAGTAGGAAGAACCTCCAAATTGACCTTGGAAAAACATACTCAATGAAGGAAAAAAATATGGTAAGCTTTCCCTGTGTATTTGTATTAGAGATTTTTTTTTTTTTTAAAGAAACAAATACATTGCTTTCCAGTTTTCCATGAAAAGAGTTTGAATACTCTCATATTCACCATGGTAAAATCCTTAGAGTGGGTTTTGAAAGGCTGTAGACAGGTCGTAAGCTTCGCCCTCTTTAATAAGCAGAAGGTCATCCACACAGTACAACTGTATTCGTATTAAAAAGCCTAAGGGGGAAAGCATTCTTGCCACTCCTTTCAGCAAAGATTGAAATTAGCATTTTTATGAAGAACATAAACTCTCTGCGTATCAAAGATGCACTTTTATTACTCTGAAACTGGCTCGAATAAGCATCCTGAAAACATTTGGCTCTTTCTCTTCCAGGAAGAGGCCAATTAAAACACAGTCTGTCTAACTGCCAGTCCCTACCCACTCTTCAGTGGGGCAACAACAATACCGAGATGGCAGCGTTGGCGCCACAAAAGTGGCTTTTCAGTTATTGGGTACCTGGGGGAAAGTAATGATTTCTTGGCTCTCATCGCAAAAACAGATTTTTTTAAAAAACAACAACCCCCCCAAAAAAACCACAAAACCCGACGCTTATTTTACTTGCCCCTCCTCACTCCAATTATGAATTGCTTGATTCAGACAGACAATTTAACTTGCCACCAATTGTGTCAGCTGTTCTCCCTGTTCTCCCACCTCTGGTGCAATGAGGCTCAAGGGAGAGGGGCAGCTCATTGTGTCCTGGTGGCGCCAGCATGCTTTTACAAGCTGTGATTACCCTCTGGCAGGCAGCCCATGCTAGTGGGCTGCTTTCTGGAGCAGAGACCCACAGTGTGCAGTCCCCCTGTGGCTACCAACCAACCTGCCATTTGATGCTGTTTCTTCAGGTATGGTCTCGTCTGACCAGTGGTTTTCTTATTATAAGAGGCCTCTCTATCATGGCATGAAGTAGAAAGTGGAAAGGACAGTGTCTGGCTGCTTTTGGAGCCAGAGGCAACAGGCCAGGATTTACCTCACTCGTTTGGATTTACTCATCAGCCAAATGAGTCTTGCTAAAATATTTAGTCTCCATATACACAATAAACAATTTTGAACTGGATTCAGACTCAAGACTCAATTTCTCTTTCAATGGAAATGACACCAAGTGCAGGTACATAAATGATGCTCAGTAAACATTTCTTGAGTGGAAGAATTAATATGCCAAGACCTAGAGAGGAAATATTTTCACAGTGTACCTCTGTCCATTTCCCTCCACTTTTCTGATGTGATGAAATTCAGCCTTGTGATTGCTATACTAATATTATCTCTGACAATGAATCTTCCAGATTTCAGACAAAGAGTGGACTGACTTCATATGAAAACAGTTAATGCAGTATTTGGAGGTTTAACGGTTTTGATGCTTTTGACTACAAATAAGAATACCTGTCAAAACTAACTCAGAAAAGGGAGATTTATTAATAAAACTTACAGATGAGATGTCCAGGGATTAGCAGTTCTGGGGGTAGATCAGTAACTCATCGAGGTCAAGGGTTAAGATCAATGTCCCTGGAATCTTCTTTTTCTTTTCTTCATGGTTTCAAGATGGCTGTTGCAGTTCTAAGCAACGTGTCTTCATAGAATAATGACTAAAACACAACAGAAGATACTCTCATTTTAAAGACCTAAAAGATTTCCTCCTACGTCGTATTTCTGATAACTGGGTTGCATGCAAAGTGAAAACAAATGGCCACGAGCGACTAGACCCGCTGTATTAGTTTGGTGGGTAGTCATAACAAAGTGTCACAGACGGGGTGGCTTCAACGACAGAGATTCCTTTACTCGTGATTCTGCATGCTGGAAGTACAAGAGCAAGATGTCAGTAGGACTGGCTTCTTCCGAGACCTGTTTTCTTCTTTGCTTTTAGATGGCCGCCTTTTTCCTGGGGCTTCACATGCTCTTTCCTCTATGTATTTCTGTGTCTTAATTTCTTCTTACAAGGACACCAGTCATAATGGATGGTGGCTCACCCTAACAACTTTACCTTAACTTGATTACTTTTTTTTAAAAGACCTTCTCTCCAATGATAGTCATATTCTGAGGTAATAGGACTCAGGACTTCAACATAAAAATTGTCAGGGAATGGGGAGGGAGGGACATACAATTCACCCCAATCACCCATAATGATGGAATTTTTGAGATTTAACATATTACTGCTCTGGTAACACGGGGCTTAACAAGAAAGAAAGAGGAGAGATTCTTACCTATGTCTTTACTTATTATTATTTTCATGTAATAATTATTGAGATGCCTTCATTTCCCCAAATGTGATTAAAGAGGCCAATATAAGAAATAATTTAGAAAACTGAAGATTAAAATAATAACTTCTGTCGTTAGATATATCCCTGGACACATGGCCAGCAGTATCCAGTGAGAGCATATTCTGTTGTAGCAAGTGTGTGTCAGAGAAAATAAATGGATTTTCTTAATAAATGACACAACAACTTCTCTTAATGAAGAATCAATCTCGGTTTAGAAAAATTCTTGATGCCTGAATAGTCAGAAAGTGATTCTCAGAGATCATGGGCTAGCAGCAGCCAAAATAACACAATAAAAGATTAAATTTTTTATTTTATTTTATTTTTTTGAGACAGAGGCTCACTCTGTCACCCAGGCTGGAGTGCAGTGGCATGATCTCAGCTCACTGCAACCTCTGCCTCCAGGCCTCAAGCGAGTCTCCTGCTTCAGCCTCCTAAGTAGCTGGGTCCACCACCCATGTCTGGCTAATTTTTGGTATTTCTAGCAGAAATGAGGATTCACTGTGCTGGTCAGGTTGGTCTTGAACTTCTGACCACAGGTGATTCAGCTGCCTTGGCCTCCCAAAGTGCAGGGAATACAGGCATGAGCCACTGTATTTCTGAAGCCACCCGGCCTTAAACTTATTTGAATAAACCATGAGCTGAAATTTGGTAGTATGGGAAAACATGAGAAGTTAGAAGATAGCACAAGGCTGACAACCTTGAGGGAATAGGGGACAGGGATAATATCTGGTTCTGAGAGAATCAAGTCTTCCTAGAATGAAGAAGTCTGATTTCTGATTTGAACATATTTTTGCTGGTGTAATGTTGTACTCTCGTTAGCCACCTTCCTTTGATGATTAATAAAACATACTGTGCATGAACCTATCTCAAGAGAGTAGAGTTTGGTGAAACCACGTATGCCATGGTATTGGATATGACATGAGCAGACTTGGGAGATGACCTATAAATGGAACTGATTAAACAAACATGGTTTCCAGAAACGCAGATGTCTATGAGCTGTAAGCACTTTCTACTCCTACCTCCAAGTACAAACAAAAATCTGGAGGAGGTTTTTTTTCAATTTTAACAGGACACTGAAAAGGATATAAGAATGAGGATGTGTTGGACTCAATGTTATCTACCCTTTATGGGGCAGGGTCATCCCAGATTTATCTAGGTTACATATATAGTAACGTTTTGAATTATAAGAGACAGTCCAACCTTACATTAGATTATGAATGATATTTTAAATGTTTGTCTATGCATTAGTCTATATTTTCCAAGACTTTAACTTTTGTTATATATGACTACTAGAATCTTGAAAAAATAGTGAAAACTTTTAAAAACATTTGTTAAAAATTTTTATATTATTTTATTTTTAGTTTTTATTTTTTTGAGATGGAGTCTCACCCTGTCACCCAGGCTGAAGTGCAGTGGTGTGATCTCAGCTTACTGCAATCTCCATCTCCTGTGTTCAAGCAATTCTCCTGCCTCAACCTCCCAAGTAGCTAGGATTACAGGTACCTGCCACCATGGCCAGCTAATTTTTTTTTTGCATTTTTAGTAGAGACGGGGTTTTACCATGTTGGCCACGCTGGTCTTGATCTCCTGACCACAGGTGATCCACCTGCCTCAGCCTCCCAAAGTGCTGGGATTACAGGTGTGAGCCACCATGCCCTGCCTAATTTTGAGATAATTTTAAATAAACACACAGGTATAAGGAACAATACAGAGATCTCATATACCCTTTACTCAGTATCTACCCATGGTAGCATCTTGCAAAACTCCAGTACAGTATTACATCCAGAGTGTTAACTTTGATGCCGTGAAGATACAGAACATTTCACTCCCACAAAAAGCCCTTGTACTGCCCTTTTAGCTACACTCTCATGCCTCTCATCTCATCCCCTCCTTAACCTCTGGCAACTGCCAATCTGTTCTCTATTTTTATAATTTTGTCATTTCAAAATTGCTCTGTAAATGGAATCATGCAGTATATAACCTTTTGGGATTGGCTTTTTCCACTCAGTGTAATTTTTTGGAAAGTCATCCAGGTAGTAGCCATGTATCAATATATGTTTCTTTTTATTGTTGAGTAACAGCCTGTGATATGGACATGCCAGTTTTTGTTTAAATATTCACCTATTTTAAGACATCTGGGTTGTTTCCAGTTATGAGACATTACAAAGATGTTTGGTGTAGAACGAATCTTGTTCTCCAAAAATGTTGAATTCTTAGGCCCAATACCTCAGAAAGTGACCCTATTTTGAGGTGGGGTCTTTGCAGAGGTAATCAAAGTAAAATACAATCATTAGTTTGGGCCATTATTCGATTTGAGGGGTGTCCTTATGAAAAGGTTAAATTTAGAGATGGCCATATACACAGAGAGACTGCCATAGGAAAATGAAGTCAGAGATTAGAGTGACACCAATTTCCAGGAAACCTCCAGAGGTGAGGTAAGCAGCACGGAGCAGATTCTCTCTCACAACCCTCAGAAGAAATCAAACCTGCTGATAACTTGATTTTGGGATTCCAGTCTCCAAACCTGTGAGACACTAAATACCTGCTGTTTAAGCCACTCTGCAGTACTTTGTTAATGGCAGCACTAGTAAATTCACATAGTGCCATAAACTTTTGTGTATATGTTTTTGTATAGACACAAATCCTTATTTCTTCGGAATAAGTGGCCAGGAGTGCAATTGCTTCTGGGTCATAGGGTAGCTGCATATTAAGTTAAAAAATAAAACAAAAAACCTGTTTTCTAGAATGGCTATACTTCTTTACATTCCCAGACTAATGTAAAGGATGACTCAAATTCTTTGCATTCTCACTGACGTTTGATGTTGTCACTGTTTTTTTATTTGAGCCATTCCACATAATGAGATATATTGGTATCTCATTATGATGTTAGTTTGCATTTCTCTAATGGCTAATGATGATGGATTTCTTTTCATGAGCTTGTTTGTTTCTGCTGTTGAGTTGTGAGCATTTTTATACATCCCAAATAGCAGTTCTTTGTTATGTAAGCACTTTGCTTATGTTGTCCCAGTTTGTAGCTTATCTTATCCTCCCCTTAATAGGGGCCTTTTGTGGATCAAAAGTTTGTAATTGTGATGAAATCTGCTTTATCGCTCGTATCTTTTTATGTATCACACCTTTAGTGTCAATTCTAAGAATTCTTTGCTTAGCTCAAGATATGCCAGTGTAATTTCTATATTTATTATAAAATGTTTTTAGCTTTGGAATTTACATTTGAATCCATGATTCACTTTGAGTTAATTTTTATACAAAGTGTGAGGATTGTGTCACGGTTCACTTTTTGTCTATAGAAGTCCAATTATTCTAGCACCATTTATTGAAAAGGCTACCTTTTTTCCATTGAATTGTTTTTGCGCATTTGTCAACAATCAATTAGGCATATGTGTATGAGTCTGCTTTTGGGTTCCCTAACCTGTTCCACTGATCTGTGTGTGTGCTCCTTCATCAAATACCACACTATTGATTGAGCCTTAGTATCAGGTAGAGTGATTCCTTCCATTTTCTTCTTCTTTTTTCTCCTGTCAATACCTGTTTTGTTTTCGTTTATTTTTGAGATGAAATCTCGCTCTTGTCCCCCAGACTGGAGATGGTACGATCTCGACTCACTGCAAACTCTGCCTCCTGGGTTCAAGCGATTCTCCTGCCTCAGCCTCCTGAGTAGCTGGGATTACAGGTGCACACCAACATGCCTGGCTAATTTTTTGTATTTTTTAGTAGAGACACGGTTTGTCCATGTTAGCCAGGCTGGTCTTGAACTCTTGACCGCAGGTGATCTGCCCGCCTTGGCCTCCCAAAGTGCTGGGATTATAGATATGAGCCAACTTGCCTGGCCTGTTTTTGTTTTTAAAGAAAAACTGATGTATTTAGTTTATGTATGTTTAATGTAATTATTGATCTCTTAAGGTTAAGTTTTCCCTTTAATTTTGTGGTTTGGGTTTATTCTATTTTTTGTGTCTTTGTTTTCTTTTTCTTTTTTTCTGTCATTCTCTGTGTTATGTGAACATTGTTTAGGATTTCATTTTAACTTTTTCCTACCCTTTGGGGTGTTATCTCTTTATACAACATCTTTGGTGGTGCTCTCGGTTTTACATTATATATACATAGCTTATCACTCTTAACTTGTATAATCATTTTACCAGTTCAAATGAAGTGTATAAACTTTGCTTGGTTTTACATTTATGACATAATATTATTTAATATTTCCTCTCTATACACTTAACTCCACATTAGACAGTGTTGTATTTTTTTCTTCAATCATCAAACATAGGAAAACTGAAGATGAAGAGGAAAGTCTATTTTATTTGTTTATATTTTTGCTTACTATTTACTTTTCTTTTTCTGATGTTCCAAGAGTCTTTAAAAAAAATCATTTCTTTTCTGTCTAGAGAAATTTCTTAGTCATTCTGCTATGATAAGTTTTCCGCTGACAAATTATCTTAATTTTTTTACATCTGAAAATGTCTTGATTTCCCTTCGTTCCTGAATAATACTTTCACTAGCTAATGGATTATGACAATTTTTTTTTGTAAAGCACATGGAAAAATGTTATATCACTTTCTTCTGGCTTCAATGATTTCTGATGAGAAATCCACTGTTATTTGACATTTTTTCTTTTCTTTTATAGGTATGGTTTTGCTGTTTCTTCGTCACTTTCAAATTTTTTTCTTTGTCTGTAGTTTTGAGAACTTCGACTATTATGTGACTTGGTATGAATTTCTTTATTTTTTTCTCTTTGTGATTCATTCAGCCTTCGGATCTGAAGATTTATGGAATTTTTTTTGGCCAGATTTGGGGAATTTGAGTTCATTATTTCATTAAGTACACTTTCAGCTCCACAGTTCTTCTCCTTTTATTCTGGCATTTCAATGACACAAAACTTGTTATACTTCCACAGGAAGCGAGACTTTGTTCATGTTTTTCTTAGTCTGTTTTCTTTTCTCTGTTGTTCAGATCGGGTAATTTCTATTGTTCTTGAAGTTCACTAATTATTATGTCTCCTTCATCTAGCTCTTGAACCCATCATTGAGTTTTTAAATTTCAGTTATTGCAGTTCTAAGTTCTAATATTTCCATTTTGCCTTTTATAATATTTTATATTTCTTGCTGAGAAATATTTCTTTGCTAGGATTTTCTGTATTTTTTTTCATTTGCTTCAATTGTGTTAATAATTGTTCATTGAAGCATTTTTATGGTAGCTACTTTACAATATTTGTTAGATACTTCTGTGTCACTTTCAACTTAGTGTTGGCCTCTATTGACCGTTTTTTTTTTTTTTTTTTTTTTTTTTCTTTCCTTTCAGTTCAAGATCTTCCTGGTACTTGGCATGAATGTTTTAAATTGAAATCTGGACATTTTTGACATTATGTTATGAAAAACTGGATCTCACTAATAACCTTCTGTTTTATCTTGTTCTTTCTGACATCACTTCAATAGGGAAAGAGGAAGACACTATCTTGCTACCAACTTGGCCTCCACTGACACATAGTAGAGCAGGATCCTCCTCACTGCTGAGTAGAGTCGAGAGTTCCAACTTCCTACTGGGAGCCTCTGCTGATACCTGCTTAGCTGGAAGAGGTGAGTGCTAGGTTACTGATATCCATGTGGCCTTCACTTTCCATATGGGATGGTTCTGATGGTGATGGCAGTCTTGGTACCATGGGAAGTGGTGAAAGTCCTAACTCTTGTACTAGACCCTTTTTGATAATTCTCCAGAAGGCAGTAAGAGAGTGTTTCATTTCTGCTTAATAGGTGTGGAAGTCCAGGCTCTCCCTGTGGTTTTGACTGACATTGAGTGGGTGGGAGAACTTGTCCTCACTCTATAGTGATGAAAGACTCAGCCCCTAACTTGGCTGTCTCAGACACTCCTCCTGCAAGGGGCTCATTACAGCCAGGTGAGGGTGGAAACTGAGGTTCCTCTTTGGCCTTTGCTGGTGTAGGTGAAAAGAGGTATGAGTTTTTTCTGTGAAGTTTTGATAAAGTGGGGTGGTTATTGACAAAAGTATTTCTGTCTTGCTAGTCTCCCCCTTTCCTGGCCCTTTGGCTAGAGAGCTGACTTTGGTGGGACTTTATTTATTTGGTGTTTCTGTGTTTCCATCTTCTGCACTGCAAAGTTTGAGTTACGGAGATGAAAAGAGAACTCATCACTGTGTTGTCTCTTGTATCCTAAGGTCCCTAGATTATCTACCTTCTTCTCTCTGCCTTTCAGAAAAGGTGTTTATTTCATGTATGTGTTCAGAAGTTTTAGTTGTGCTTAGCAGGAGGGATAAGAAAAAACAACAATATTGACTCCATATTCTTGGAAGTAAATATTTCTAACATTTCATTGTAAAATAGAGAGTTACAAAATAGTACAAGAAATTTCTGAAAATACTTTATCCTTAGTGCCCCCAAATAGTTACATTTTAGCATCTTTGCTTTACATTTATTCATTCTTTCTTTATTTATTTATTTCTATTTAATCTTATTGAACCCTCTCAGAGTAAGCTGCAAACTAACACCTTCAGTGTGTACATTCTAAAAACAAAATTAGGCTGGGTGCAGCAGCTCATGGAGGTTATCCCAGCACTTTGGAAGGCTGAGGTGGGCGGATTACCTGAGGTCAGGAGTTTGAGACCAGCCTGTCTAACATGCTGAAACCTTGCCTCTACTAAAAATACAAAAATTAGCTGGGCATAGTGGCATGTGCCTATAATGCAAACTACTTGGGAAGCCGAGGCAGGAATCTCTTGAGCTCAGGAGGCGGAGGTTGCAGTGAGCCAAGATTGCACCACTGCATTCTGGGTAAGAGAGCGAGGCTCTGTCTCAAAAACAAAAACAAAAACTAGAAATAAGAATAATCTCTTTTTGTGAAGAAGAAAATGCTTCTATTAATCACAACATGCAATTGATGTGACATCCTATTAGAATTAAACCAGGATAAATACTGGTGTTATGAAATTTATATTTCTCACCTCCATTCTGAAGGAAAATGTTACTATTAGGACTTGTCTTAATCTGATGGACTGATTTCAGTAAAAACTATTTTAAAGGTAAATAGCAATTAACATATATTCTCAAACTGTGCTCAGAAGTAGTTAAAAAGGCAACTATAAAATCTGTCACGATAACAACCAGCAGGATTAGGGCTGTTCTGTTAAACGTTAGGAGCCACATCTCTTTTTTAACTGTTACATTAGTACCCCTTTTCCACTGGTAAGGCAGCTGCTTGCTATGGGTGCCATGCTGATTAGCAAGCTTCTTCTTAAGTGAAAGATACTTGATTGATCAAGGCTCAAGCGTATTTTCTTTTTTGATTTTCCTCTCTTTTAAAGCAGAAACAAAAACCCTTGTCTTTGATATATAAGGAGGCATATATAAAATACAGCTGTTATAATCTTCTAAATCACAGTTAAACGGGGCAAAGAAGTGTTATTAGAAGTCTTTGAAATATTTTATTATGAAAATAACAAAACTTCCAAATAATTCCTCAAAGTAGCTTTCCTTTTTGGTACATGACTTTATAAACATCACACATGGTAAATATTTTAGCAATTTCCTCTATCAACTACACTTTGCCCTCAATAGGTTTAGAGTAGGATTTCAAACGATCTCTACATATAAGCATCTTTATTTTATTTTGAGATAGAGTCTTGCTCTGTTGCCAGGCTGGAGTGCCATGGCACGATCTCAGCTCACTGCAACCTCCGCCTCCCGGGTTCAAGCTATTCCCCTGTCTCAGCCTCCTGAGTAGCTGGGATTACAGGTGTGTACCACAATACCTGGCTAATTTTTTGTATTTTAGTGCAGACGGGTTTTTGCCATGTTGGCTGGGATGTCTTTGATCTTCTGACCTCCTGATCTGCCTTCTTTGGCTTCCCAAAGTGCTGGGATTACAGGCGTGAGCCACCGTGCCCAGCCATAAGCATCTTTAAGTAAGTTTTGTTTTCACTGAACTGAGTCTCTTTTCTCATTTATGTGCCCATGGAAGTTAATTTGAGCATACACACACATATATGTGCTGGCATACATATGAGTATATATGTGTGTTTTCTAAGTAAGTTACTTTTACCACTAGAATACAACTAGACACAACAGGGACAACTCTGTGAGACAGTATGATCTTCCTTGGAAACCCTTCTTTAGGTTGAGGAGGGCAGGCACAGTTTGCTGAAGGATGTGATGAAGCTGTAGCAAGTCTTCCAATCATCCATTAATCCTGTGTTTCCAGGTCTCACCACCACCACTACGTGCATATCTGCTTCCTCGGCGGCACTGGCCTGTCATGCAACATCTATCAGAAACAAAATGTTGTTGGCTGAGCACCTGATGCCGTCTGTAATCCTTTGGTAACTTTCACTCTCTACTTTGTGTCCAATCTTGGTATCAAAGTGACCATCAACAAGCTCAAGAATCCCTTTGCAGACTGTCCGAATCACAATTTCTGTGTCTCTACACTCCCCGAGGAATAGATGCACACCTTCATTCCAGCCTCTCTCCGCTTCCTGACTGCTGGAAACGCATTCTCAAATAACTCTGCTTTCATGAGCTGTGCTGTGAATGCTGCCCTTCACATGTGGCCCTGCAGCTGTTTGAACATGCTGGTCTTTCCATCCAGGGACATCTGCCAGCACACGTTATCTACCGCAGCCTGGGTCATCTGTTGCAGAGCATCGGCTCCATTCCCTTGCCACATATCTTCCTGCTGCAGGGATAGGAACAGCCCTATCCAGGGAAGTGTCCTCTTCAGCCTGTTTCCTCAAGAGATTGATACCCTGCAGCCACTCCTCTTCTTCCCAATGTGTCTGCAGATACTATAACATTTTCTTCACTGTAAGGAAATACAATGTCTTTGCATGTGTAGCCAGATCAGGTTGATTTTGGTGGGCATTGAAAGCACGAACATTTCCCTACTGGATGCTACTAGGGAAATCTGCCTGCTGGTAGGGAGGGCTTAGGGCAGCGAGGAAGGTGGCTCGTACAGTCCTGGAGCCAGCAACTGGGTGCAGCCTGGCCCATGCTGGGAGAGGCCACCTCTGCACAGGGTACAATCATACTCAAGAAATTAACTTGTATACAATATTATTTAATCATACAGATATTATTCACATTTCGTCAATGGTATCACTTACATCTTTAATATTAAAAATAAAATAACTCAAACATTTTGTAGGGAAATATGTCCTGGAATGTGGAACCCTGGGGGTTGCTGTATTATTTAAAGGGAATTCAATCAGTTCACTGATTTCATTCTCATTCCCTCCCTCTTTCTCTCATTTTCTTATTCTCTACCAGCCTCACCCTGACTTTTGACCATTGAAAGTACTTTATAGTCGACCAGCCTAGAATCTCTCTGCCTGTATCTAACTCGATTTCCTGTTCTAACTAGTACAGGAAAACAGTCATTTTAAGCAATGCAGAAATAATAAAGTTTAATATAGAAATTAGGAATTACCTGAGATAGAAATCAGGAAGAGTATATTCAAAATGTTAGGAAAAAAAGCCTGAAACTCTGAAGTTTTTATTATTTTATTATTCAAATAGTTAGTTCTTAGTTCTCAGGAAAATGTTCTCTCTCTTTATGCTTTTGCTATTACTTTGATTACTATGCTTGAGAAAGCCTAACAAAAATCATGCTATTCCTTTACATTTGGCTCAGCATTGTAGGTGAGCTATTAGTGTTTTATATAATGTCTCCTCTGAGTTAGAAATCTACTGTTGAAGCTAATAGTAGAGTACCATTTATGCAGCTTACCACGTTGGGTTGCTGTCAACCTCAAGGGAAATAATGGTTACAAAAGGGCTGGGTATACTTCAATGTATTCAACAAATAGTTTAAGGTGTTGTTATTGTTATTTTTCATTAAACTTCCATGAGGAGCATCTCAGAATGACTTCTCAGCTGAAATCAGATTGGCTGATTCTTCAGAGGGCAAACCCTTCATTTCCAGATAAGCTAAAGGCTTTTCTTATCAATAGATTCTCATAAGCATTTATGTGTGTGACAGTATGGAATAGGCCTAGGGTAGAAGCTAAGGGTGCTCTGGACAAGTCTGTGATAAGAATGGGGTTCCAATGGAAAACTAAGGCAGCCTATAGTGTGTAAATGCATACACACTATATACAGTATATATATATATATATATATATAAATATATATATACTATATGTGTGTGTGTATATATATAGTATACAAATTTGTAGTGTGTATATATAAATGTTAGTCCGCTGAAGTCTGTCGTGTGATTCTCTTTAATAACAGAGTTGAGGGGTGTTAATGAGCATGACACAGGGCACACAGCCATAGAGCGAATTAGTCATAGCTTGATTCTTTTATGTGCCTCGTTGTTTAATGGTAAACATTATGCAGCAATCACAGCAGTATCACTCAGATGGAGCATAAGGTGTGGAAGGGGTAATGAGGCTGCCTAAAAGCTGTTTTACAGGGCCCTGCACCAGTTCACAACAGATAATCGAACTCAGAGCCAGACAGATAAAAGAAGCGACAGCCATTTATTGCTAAGAGACTGTCTGAATATTTGTGCATAAAACAGCCCACTCCAAGTTCTTTAATCACATTCTTGAGAAAGAGTGGCAAAAGGAAATCCACGTGTCAGGCTACTGCCATTAATGTGCTCTAAATGAGTATAAAGAGGAATGAGCAGATACGAAGAAAAAAAACACTGAAAGAGACTGCAGATCAGAAACAGCTTCTGGCTGTTTGAATTCAGCAAACTGGGACATCTCCATGTGACTAGGACAGAGTATTGGAAAATAATTTTATCCTAAAGTAATTAGATATTTAGGATTGTTGAAAAAGTCTTAGTTTACAATTTTTCTTTGATTCCTAAAAGAGGGCATGACTTACCCAGATCCTATTTTCCCTTACTTCATAACCTAGACTTTGGCACTCTTTTTTTTTTTTTTTTTTTACCATGGTGGATAGTGAATAGAAACACGTTTGGTAAAGGTTTGGAGGATGGAATTCACAGTTTTCCATAAGCTTTTTTTTTTCTTTTTTTAAAGATCAACAATCTTACCTTTTCCCAAAAAGATCCCAAAAGGATTTTAAAAGAAATTTAATCTTATTACAAGGTATCTCCTAATATAATATGACATTTGGAAACATGGTTTTTCATATTTCTTTCTTTGGCAGTCATGTTCTGCTATGATGCCACATTTTAAGAGGGACATTAACTACGTGACGTGTATTCCAGATAACATGCCTAAAATGTCACTGGAATATAAAACCATATCGTTTAAAAATGTTTTGAGGGCCCAAAAATTTAACATAAAGAGGATAGAGTGCATAGCTTAATAATAGCATTCAAATAGCTGATATCTATTCCTCCTGTATAAGAAGAATTGAATACGTTCTGTAGGACCTAAGGCAGTCAAAAAGAATGGCTAAAGTTGGAGTAGGTGCCTTAACTTGATTATAGGGAATTATTTTGCAGTGTTTAGAGCTGTGCAGAAATTAAATGAGCTGTCTAGAAATTGAATGAACTGTCCTGAACAGTGAGCTCCTTGTCAGTGGATGTGTTCAAGCAGAAGCCAAGTAACGACTTGCTAGGGATATTTTAAAGAAGAGTTGAGATGGAGAGTTGTCTTGATTGATGTGATATCCACTTGAACCCAGCGTGTCTGTGACATTACTCATTATTAGTCTCCTCAGGGAGGTTCTTGGAGCATTGTAACCTGGGGCTCAGGAGATAAGGAAAGGGTGAAAAAAATTGTAACTTTAAAGGTCATGTTTGAAATATTTTTTCTTATCGTGTGAAGTCAGAAAGATTTCAATATTTACATTATTATGACTGTAAAAGCAAGGTTTATTGTTAAGACAAATAATAAACTATGATTGCTTGTTTTTATACAGTTCTTTGTTTTTCCTGAAGTCAATAGTTACCTTATTAATTTTTCTTATTTTTAAGTAAATATAGCTGGTTTCCAGGTGTTCTAACAGGTCTATAAAATACTCTGCATTATTATTGAATACAAGGTCAAATACAGTAGGTCATCCACCAAGTGCATGTAGCAATTGGTACCCAACTGTTAGTTATATCTCCAGCATCCGTTGTCTCTTTTTCTTTTACTAACAGGAGCCTCATACAAACTTGTCAGAAAACCCTCTCTAGCTTGTATGAGGCTCCCATTAGTAAAAGAAACACATACATACAATATATCTAGCTTTAGAAATTCATTTCCCTGCCTTTCTTGCAGCAAATATGTCCATAAGGTACAGTCTTCCAAAGAAGACATAAATAGCTGTCTACTGGGAATTTAGGGACAGCTCTTCTCCTGTTAAAGGCATTGACTATTCCTCCTTATTACCACCACCACCACCACATCCTCCCCTTCATCCTCCCTCTCCTTGTCTTTCTCCTCCTTTCCCACTCTGTCTCCTTCCTTCTTGTCTGAATATACTGATTTTAGGTGAGGGGTTGAGCAGCCTTTATATCACATGAGGCAACTGTAAGAGTAAAGATATAGGAAACAGAAGTTTAGAGAGAGTAATGACACTGCAAAAACAGTCCAGCACCTTTAATGTATGGATCTCCACTTAAGTGTGGGAAAATATCTTTTTAGTTTAATGATTTTGGTAAGGTTGGTAAGATAGCCAGTCAAATACAACCCTAACTGATACCAATGACATTTCAAATCAGTGTATTTCTCAATAAATTATGTTGATACATGTGGCTAGCTATGTGAGAAAAAAAAGGAAGTGGAATCTTTTCTTTTTAATCTTTTCTTTTCAAAATTAATTCTATATAGGCTAATAATAACAATGTAAAAAATGAGAGAAACCATTAAAGTTTTAGAAAGACCTACAACATTTTATAAAATACAATCTTCCTTTGTGGAAGATTTCTCCAAGTATTGCTGACATCACCAAGATAAAATTATCATTAAATATAACCAAACAGTTATTATTTCTATACAGACATCTTAATAAGGCAAGAGATTAATTGGTAAGAAAATGATGACCACACTAAAGCAGAGAGCTAATCGCCTTAATATATAAAGAGCTGTTCAATAGCAACAAGATAAACTTATTGAAGTTAAAGAAAAGGCAAAGGAAACATATAATTCCAAGAAAAAAGAAAAGCATCTGTGGAAAGCCTCTCACAAAACAAACTAAATAAATACAATAACATAACAAATAAAATTAAAGTAGACATAAGAAGCCAATTAAAATTATAAACAATATCCCCTGAGATATAAAAATATAGAATATTCTGGAAATAAGAATATGATATTTCATATATTAAAACCCAAACAAGCAAGAAACAAGAACAAGTGGAGAATAAAAAAAGAGCTTCATGAGATTAAAAATATGTAATAAAAAGGTCTGAAGAATAGTTGGAATATAGACTTAAAGAAATAACCAGGAAATTAAAATAAGCAGGACAAATAGATAGTTAATAGAATAAAGAAAAAAATTGAAAGACTAAATCATAAACTCAAAGAGTTAACTATTAGGAGCTCCTGAAATAAAGACCAGAGTAAACAGAGAAGAAGAAATTACCCAACCAATGACTTAAAAAAATCCCATATCCAAAGGACTTGACTTTACAGGTTGAAGTTGTGCATGTCATGGCTATCATAAGAATTAAAAAAGCAAAGACCAAGAATACTGTGGACAGAGAGACGTTTTCTAAAAGCTGCTAGGAGAGAAGATGGCATATACAAAAAAAATCGGAAATCAAAATGGCATCTCTATCTATTTCTATTTGCTCTAACATTTAATCTGGAAAAGATGTTGAAATTAATCACATATGTTTTCTACTGAAATTGAATCTTAAACTATGAGATATCTCTTAGCTATGAGCAACTTGACCACAAGAGGGACTTGGTGCTAAAAGGTAAGTAAACTGGCATAAACTATTTTCATTGCTGGAAAAACACCTCAAAGCAATTGAGGTTCATTAGTGCCAGTTCAACATGTTTTTAAATTGATATCGTTTATGTTTTCCTTTCTCTCTCTCCCTCCTTCTATGCATTTTCTTTCTTTGGCAAACATTTTCAAGATTTGGTACAGGTAGAAGCATTTCTAAGCTGAGAAGCACCCATTCTATTGCCTTATGTGTCATTTCCCCCCCGGGAATCTCACTATAATCACTGGCTGTATCAGGTGGTCCCCTTTAAATACTCTCTTTCTGTACAGTTCAGAAAATTTTCCCTTGGATTTTTAAATACATCAAACTCTGAGGAAAGCTATGGGAAAATGTTCTTCTTATGAAGTACAGTATAATGTTTTGATTTTCTAGAGTGATCAACTGTTTCAGTTTGCCAGAGGCTGAGGGGGTCACTGGAACATGAGAATTTCAGTTTTTAAACCAGGATAGTTCCAGGTAAACTGAGATGAGTCGGTCACCCTCGATATGACTCAAGTAGCTCACTGTCTAAGACAGCTACCCTTCAGCCTCGAAGAACAGCAACAACCTCTCAGTTTCCTGAAAAAAGTTTATCATCTCTACAGTTCCTGGAAATATCTTCATGAAGGGACATCTGAACAGCTACAATCCAGGAGCTGTCTCCTATGTATCTTTATGTCTGTATCACCAAGTGTAAAAAGAGGAATTTTCTCCTCTGTAGCTCACCTGTATTTCTTCCCCTTTGCTCCTCCCCAAGACCCTGATTTCTGTTTGTAGTTTGAGACATGATCTCTCCCCAATTGGCTTTACTTTAGATAGATCCTTTTTCTACATGTCGGAATTTAACTTTACCCTTGGCAGCAAATAAAAAAGTTCACATCCATTCGTTCATTCACTCACTCATTCATTTGTTCAATTAAAAAAAATGTATGAAGTTCTTGCTAAGGGTCAGGCATGATTTTAGGTGCTGGGAATTTGGTGGTTAAAAAAAAAAAGAGTGTTCTTGCTGCCATGAAACTTACATTCTTATGGGAGCAGACCATTAACAAACAAACATAAATATGAAAGTAACATAATTTAGATGTGTATAAAATCAAGTGGTGTGATGGGATAAAAAATAATGGGATGTATTTGAAATTGGGCATTAAGGAAAGATTTTTATAAGGAAATAAAATATGAGCTATAGCTAGAAATATGAGAAGAAGCCAGTTCTGAGAAAGTTTAGGAAAAGGGAGAGTAAAAATTATAAATTTCCTCAAATGGGAGACAGCTGGACTTGTTTAACACACATGTAGAAGGCCAGTATGGCTGGAACACAGGAAAAAAACATGGTATTATTTGATGTTAGAAAGGTGAAAAGGAACCGAGCATGTTAGGGTTTTGGGGGGTCATAGTAAAGAATTTGTCTAAAGACAGTAGATGGTTTTGAAGAAGAGAGTGATATAGTCTGAATTACATTAAAATATTAACCTTTTCCTATCAATGGATAAATGGATTAAAAACGTGGTACACATACACAGTCATTAAAGTCATTTAATGTCAATTAAATGTCATTTAATGACATTCAGTCATTAAAAGGAATGAAACCCTGTCATTTGAAGCAACATGGATGAAGCTGGAGTTCATTTTGTTAAGTGATAAGCCAGGCACATAAAGACTAATATCACACATTCTCACTCATGTGGGAGCTAAAAAAAAGTTGATCTTATAGAAGTAGAGAATGGAATGATGGTTACCAGAGGCTGAGAGGGTGTGGGAGGAAATGAAGAGAGGTTAATGGGCACTGAAATGTAATTAGATTGAAGGAATTAGTTTACTGTTCAGTAGCACAGTAGGGTGACTACGGTTAACAGTAATTTATTGTATATTTCAAAGTAGTTACAAGAGAATATTTGGAATGTCCCCAACACACAGAAATGATAAACGTTTGAGGTGATGAGTAACCTAATTATCCACATTTGGTCATTACAATGATTATGTATCAATAAATATAAATCGTTTTGGCTACTGTGTGGAAGGGATCATAGAAGGTAAGGGTAAAGGTAGTGAGACCAATTAGGGAGATGCTGTGTGGTTGTTCAGAGGAACGTAAAAGCTGGCTTGTTCTAGGGTGGAATCAGTGGGGCAGGGAAATGGTTGAAGTTGGGACATCTTTTGAAGGCGAAGATAACAGGGATCCCTGTTGGATTAAATGGGGTAGTGGTGAGGGAAAGAGAAGCCTCCTTGACTTCTGATCAAAGGCAGCTGTCGGTGTCTAAACACTACTTATTGATCACAGCACTCATGGCATGCCTATAATAGGAGCTACAGAAAAGAGAACATTCTGAAGTAAGCTAAGCATTTTCCTACGGCATTGCATATTTCTCCACCACAATATGGACAGTATGCATAGTGGATGGGAGCAGTGGCTCTGAAGCCACACTGTTAACTGTGGAATTCCATCCTGCCATATGGTGACTATGGATCTAGGTCAAAATAACTTATTGGCCCACTTTTTCTTATGAGGATAATAAGTAATACATACTTCATAGGATTTTGTGAAAATTAAACGAGTTAACACATGAAAAGTACTTAGGAAAATGCCTGCAAGAAATGATAGGTATTATATTTATTAAATATTTTTCATGGCTATCTAATATTTGATTATATAAATGTAATAATTTATATAATAGATCTCCCCACTTTCTTGGATATTTAGATGATTTCTAATAGGCTTTATTAGCTATAGTTCTACAATGAATACTCTTTCACATATATACATACATACTTACATATTTTTCCATTATTATGATTCTTTACTGAGGACAAATTTCTACAGTTTGAATTTGCTGGCTTAATTTAAAAGATTTATGATTTAAGAGTTTTGATACATATTGCCAAATATTATACCAATTTATACTCCCACTAGCTGAATATTTCTTTACACCATAGCCAATTTGGATGCTATAATAAAAAATAAAATAACACATTTACTGGTTTGATAGAAAAAATTACATACTTATTACTATTACTTCAGTTGACTTTTAAAACTATGGAATAGACTGAATGTTTTACGCGATAGTTAGCAGTTGGCCAGTTTGCTTTTGGAGTATCTGGATTTTTCTTTTTGATTCGTAGCAGTGTTTACCTGTTATTTTTGTTTCAATTTAATTTAGTTTATCATTTGATGGTGGTTGTTGGATTCAATGTATACATATTTTACTATATTGCATCTGCCTTCTTCATCCTGATATCACGTAAATATCAACCATACTTTTAAAGGGCTAATTTATCTCAGTGTATGGTATAAATTTATTCCATAGATATTATGGTATAAACCTAGTATCTAGGTTTTTATTTTTCAAGATAGTTATCTATTATAAACCTTATATCTATGTTTTTATTTTTCAAAATAGTTAATTGTTCCATATACTTTATTTAACTCTTGGATGTTTTTTTGTCCTTTAATTTAAAATGCTTGCCCTAAAACATTACTGAGCTATTTCTACAGAAGTTTGTATATAAGTGTGCAGATGGATTCGTTTTTAAAAATGGAACACACTCACCTCATTTTTAATGTACAAAATTATTATATGTATTTGGCTCTGTTTTTGAGTTTTCATCTCTGTTCTATTTGCCCATCTCTCTATTCCTATACAGTACCAGCATCCCATTAATTAGGTAATTGTAGCTCTTTAATCCCATTATGTGTGTTCGTATGAAGGTTTATATATATTATACCTATGTATGTATTTTTTTTTTTTTTGAAACAGAATCTCACTCTGTTGCCCAGGCTGGAGTGTGGTGGCATGATCACAGCTCACTGCTGCCACAAATTCCTAGGCTCAAGCAATCCTCCTGCCTCAGCCTCCTGAGTAGCTGGGACTACAGGCAAGCACTACTGTGCTTTGGTAATTTTTGTATTTTTGTGGAGATGGGGTCTCGCTTTGTTGTCCAGGCTAGCTTCAAGTAATCCTTGTCACCTTGGTCTCACAAAGTGTTGGGATTACAGGTGTGAATCACCATATCTGACCTCATTTAATATCTTATGTGTAAGTCCTCTAAATTATTCCTCACTTCAAAATGACATTGGAGTTTTGACTAGAATAATGTTAAACATACAAATAAATTTTGGAGAATGTTAATAACATAAAACACCAAATCTTCCCAACCAGAGGCATGTATTCATTCACTCAGCTGTTCTTCAAGTTTAGCAATTTTTGAGTTAAACTATTTAAGCAAGAAAGACAAACAACTAATTCACAATAATAAAACAACAACAAAACCCTTTTTGTCTTGAGGATATTTGACCCTTTGTCCTAGTCTGTTCAATCTGTGGTAACAAAATCTTATAAACTAGGGGACTTACAAATAGCTAACATTTATTTCTGGAGGCTGGAAATTCTAAGATCAAGGCCCTGGCAGATTTGGTGTCTGGTGAGGACCCTTTCTTCATAGGCTGAGCCTTTACTCACTACAGGACTGTGTGTTGACTTGGTGGAAGGCAAACAAGCTCCCTTGGGTCTCTTTTAAAAAGACATTCATCCCATTTATAAGGGCTCCATCTTCATGATTTACTTACCTCCCCGAAGCCCTACCTCTTAATACCATCACCTTGGGGGTTAAGTTTCAACATAGAGATTTTGGGGAACACAGGCATTCAGACCATTGCAGCTTTGTGTTACTGAAAGATGCTGAAAATAAGATGAGCCCCATGAGTCACTTCCTTGACTCAAGATATGGAAGTCATGGAAGTGAGCTTCAGGTCATGGAAGTGAGCTCCATGTCTCACTTCTTTGACTTCCATGACTCAGGATAAGAGGAGCTCCGTGACTCCTTCTGAGTGTGAGGATTGGAAATACAGAAACAACAACAATGCATTGTATGTATGTGTTGCTGTTTTACTTATCAAAGTGCTTTGAAATCTACATATTACTTAACTTGCCCAGTATCTGTTGGAGAAAGGCAGGCAAACTGCTTAAAGGTCCATTTTATGGAAGAGGAATTTAGCTGGAAGAGCCCAAGTTGTCCAGGACAGCACAACTAGTTAATGCAGCCCTTGGCTTAAAATTAGGTATTTTGAATTCTAGAACTGGCTCCATAATATTCCTCAGCCTAGAGGGTTCTGATTATGATGAAATGAGTGGGTATAAATTGAAGAACCTTAAATATGCAGCACCCTGCCTCATGGACCCAGGCCACCCTGATAGAGATACTTGATTCAGGGATACTTATTTTCTGCATTTCCAACCTCCTCCTTTATCTCCTCCACAGAGGCCAGAATTATGTTTTTTTTCCTTGTTAACTTCTTCCTTTACAGCCCGTTCTTGTGAAAACAGCTGATGTATCTGTAAATTTCATAGGGATTTTCTTATACTTTAGCTGTTGACAGATCTAGAGTCTAAATTGTGAGGCAAAAATATGATGCCATAGGCATCAGAGAGCTGAGATAGAAAGGTGATGTTTTAATCAGGGTGAATTTTTCAGTTTCTGGAGTCACACTGGGTAGGAAGGGCTTGCCTGTTCTGGCCATTGGACAGTTTCCATACAGCATATGAATTCACAAAGTGGGAAGAACCCTTATATGCAGCACCCCAAATGCCTCTCAAAAGTCCTTAACTTTAAGGGAAATCTGCTCACTCCATTCTTCCTGGAGCTTCATGTTGATAAATGGCGCCAAGGAGTTTCATGAATCTACGTTTTTTTATGTGTGCAGACATGACTCTTCATCTGATGAATATTAAACCAGAATTCTCCAGTACAATAGAGGAATTGAGATATTAGTAGGAGCTTGCTCTGAACCAACACTGGCCTCATTCAGGACTTGAGCTTGGGCATTATTTTCTATCTGCCTGCTATATTGATCTGTCAGTATCTTTTATTTATTTATTTATTTATTTATTTGAGATGGAGCCTTGCTCTGTCTCCAGGCTGCAGTGTAGTGGCGTGATATCCAGCTTACTGCAATCTCCACCTCCCAGGTTCAAGTGATTCTCCCGCTTCAGCCTCCCAAGCAGCTGGGATTACAGATGCCTGCCACCATGCCTGGCCTCTTTTTTAAAAAAAACATTTTAGTAGAGACGGGGTTTCACCATATTGGCCAGGACGGTCTCGATCTCCTGACCTGGCCATCCCCCTGCCTGGGCCTCCCAAAGTGCTGGGATTACAGGCCTGAGCCACCACACACAGCCTTCTTATTTATTTTTTAAGCACATGCTCAATGGCCACCTCCTCCAAGAGGTGTGAATTATTTAATACATGAAAAACATTTAACCATACCTAGATTATATATAGTCAGAACTCAATAAATATTAGCTTTTAATGTTTTAAAATGGCTCCTGAGTCTTCTAAACAAAGACTGAAATAGGAGCCCAGCTTATCCTGTTAGGTGTGTTAAAGGCGTAACAACATTATTTTTCACTTTCCATTGTCACCTGAAGCTGTTGTTTCAGAGACAATGATTGTGTTTGTGTGCTATTTACCGTTCGGTGTAAGCCATGCTCCATGCACTAGTGTTCACATAGTCGCACAGAGAGGGAGAGAATGAGAAAACATGGCAGTGTCACTGTCATCCACTAGACACTGAGTCACAGGCTTTGAGGTTAACATGGAATTGGAGACCCCTAGCCCCAAAGGTTCCCACAGCACTTCCACCCAGTAAGCTCCGTGGCTTGGTGTCACTGTCTCCTTAAAATGGCAAAGTAGTCTATCCTATCTCCAGACAACTGTGTTAAATCCTCTCAATATGGGACAAAATGTGACTTTAGGACTTTCACCTAGAATTCCAGTTCTGTTCTCTGGTACCACACAGGAAAAGTTTAATCTCTCTTCTTTGAGACTGTTCTTCAACATTCTTGGAGACCTGCAGTAGCTAATCACTCTAGAATCCACTTGTAGAGCTCTGACTTGTATATTGATTGAGTTCAAAGGTCAATTTGCATGATGTGCTCTCCTGATTCATCTTTGGTGACTGGGTATGAATAGAGATTTTGTTTTAACCCTGGATTGGCTGGCATTACAGTTCTCTTTTGTAGACTGGCAGGAGAAGTCATTCCTGATCCTTCTACTTTCCCAAATGCTACCCTTTTAAAGACTCATTGTCTATGCCAGAGGGTACCATATTTCAAACATTTATATTCTGTTCTTCCTCAAAGTTTTCCTTGCTGTAATATTTTCTTCTGATACTCACAGCTCTATACTTAGTTCTTGCCATTCCTTCTCTTGGGGGTAGTGGGGGACTATATTACAGAGCTGAGAATCCAGGAATGAATCTTACCATATGGCCCTTGCCCCTGATTAAATATGCTTGCATTTTTGTCTGAGTAAAACTTGGTGAAAATAAACATTATAAGTGAAGCCCACAGGAAAAATGATGCTGCTGAAGAGCCAAAAAAAGGACAGGATGTTTGGATGCATATGAGCACCAGGTTTTCATTAATTTTATTTTAACACTTGCTATTTTTTTGAAAATGGTAATACATTTACGTAGTTCAAAAATTTAATGTTTATCTGTACACCAAATCCCCATGACACACAATTTGTCTATATAGTAAACCTGCACATGTACCTCTGAACCTAAAGTTAAAGTTAAAAAAATCCCGTGTTACCAGACATATACTGAAAATCTGTTTCACGCCCCTGTTCCTAGTCACTATGTGTTCCCTTGCTACTGTGATTAGGTTTCTACTGTGTAGTTTTGAAATGACTAGAAATATAAATGCCTTTTTATATGATAGACAGTTATGGCAGAAGCCCATAGGGTACACCAACACTCACACTCTTTTCTATCTAATAAGACTTTGTGAATAAAACTCTTCCTTATGTGATCTTCTCTCTCTTAGTTCTCACTCTGGCTGGATGTAGAGGACTCTGAAGGCTTAGGTGAGAGGGGAGTTATAAAACACCATAGAACCCTGAATGACTGCATGGAGCAGAACCCTTTGCAAACCTGCTCTCAGGCCTCCTTTTTGAGAAAGCTAGAAAAGCTTCTTTCTTTTTTTCTAGCAATTACTCCCTCCCTCCGACCCAAATGCCTACTCAGCCTCTAGTATTCAGTGTAAGTACATGTAACACTAGAAGTCTAGATCTGGGGATTAAACTCAGAAGCTTTCGCTGCCTATCCTCACCCATACCGCCCATTTAAAAAAAAATTTAGTTTTATTTTCAAGTTTTTGTGGATTCATAGCAGGTGTATTGTTTATGGGGTATAAGAGATGTTTTGACACAGGCATTCAATGCGAAATAAACAACAACATGGATGGAACTGGAAATCATTATGTGTTAAGTGAAAAACGCCAGTCACAGAAAGACAAACATTGCATGTTCTCATTATGGGATCTAAAAATCAAAATTATTGAACTCAGGGACATAGACAGTTGAAGGATGGTTAACAGAGGCTGGGAAGGATAGCAGTAGGCTGGGAGGGGTGAGAAGGTGGGGATATTGCTCACTTTTAAGCCAATGCCTCATACATATTTTAAAGTCTGTTTTAGAAGTTCACTCCTGTCCTTACTCATCAGATCATAAACTACTTGCACTTATAGAAAATGTTTTTTTGCTTCTTGTGTCACCTCAGTGCCGAGTAAAGTGTGATACAAAGTGGAGACTCAGTATATCTGAATAAATTGATTTACTGATTTTCTAGTGGAACAGATGAGAAATGACTGGGGAGATTGAATGAGCTCCAAATCAGGTTTGAGTCTCAATTTCTGGCCCAATCTAGAGCTCCCCAGGAGAGTTTTGAGGTATCTTCCAAGAAAATTTTCAAATCAGGACAAAGTTATCATTATTATTGATGACGTAGCCAAAATTGAATACTAATTTAGAAAATTTTTCTCACAGCTTTGATTTTGTTGACTTTTAAGCATCAGTAATTCCATAAAAAAGAGAGATTAGCTGGGGATTATGTTCCTTTATTTAAGGAAATAAACAAAAGTGTTTCTGGGCATGTACATGTGGCCAAGGAGATTCATTTTGAGTTGAGAAGGAAATTCCCGTTATATATTGTCTTTCTTGAAAGAAGTCATCTAATTTTCCTCTATCTTTGGGGATATTTTCATTATTTTTAAAAGGTTAATGGTGGAAGAAGCTTTTTAATACAGGCCTATATAATGAAATAATTAGTTAATTAATTAATTAACTAAATTTATTCAACAGTAATTGAACACCCAGTAAATTAAAGGCACTATGCCAAACATGATGAAGCATGTAACAGAGAATGGAAGCATATGCAAAATGAAAAGAATACTGGAGCCGGGTGCGGTGGCTCAAACCTGTAATCCCAGCACTTTGGGAGGCCGAGGCGGGTGGATCACGAGATCAAGAGATCGAGACCATCCTGGTCAACATGGTGAAGCCCCGTCTCTACTAAAAATACAAAACATTAGCTGGGCATGGTGGCACGTGCCTGTAACCTCAGCTACTCAGGAGGTTGAGGCAGGAGAATTGCCTGAACCCAGGAGGCGGAGGTTGCGGTGAGCCGAGATCGCGCCATTGCACTCCAGCCTGGGTAACAAGAGTTAAACTCCATTGCAACATCTCAAAAAAAAAAAAAAAATACTGGATAAGCAGCAACAACAGCCGTATCAATAGCAGTAGTAATGGTAGCTGCTATTATTGAGCATGTATTAATGCCAGGAACACTAATTATATAATTCCCAACTCTCAAAATCACCCTTCAAAGTGTTTACTGACATACATATTTTTATAGTTAAGACAATAACATTACTAAGAGGTTGAATGACAAATCATGATGGTAAAACTACCAAGTGTATTTGAACGTAGCTGTTTCTCAATCCACATGCAGCTTCCCCATCACTAAACATACTTCTTGCAGTCATAGGGGCTGGGTTCAAGTCTAGATTTTGTCTCTTAATTTTGTCTCTTAATAACGATGATCATCTTGGCTCTACCCATCTCCCAGGTGGATGTTCTAATCAAAGGGCCCAGAGGATGAGAAAGGGTTTGTATAGAACACATAACACAATAGTGTGAAAAATGATAAATGATGCAATACAGGCACAGAGAAGAAGCTAGAGGTGTCTAGAGGGAGAGAACCCCCTGTTGGGATATCAGAAGAATAATAAACATTTGTGGATATGGGCTTTTGGGGAGCAGCCATGGTTTCTGCTCTGAAAGGGTGGCTCTCCTCTGAGAGGCAAATACACCCTGGCAACTATAATGGAGTTCTAATTATGAGGCAAAATCTAGACTCGAACTTAGACCCTGTGACTGCAAGACAGTGTGTGGAGTGGTGGGGAAAAGCTTGATATGGTTTGAGAAAGGACTGTATTCGAAAGAGCACTGGCGTCACCATCATTATAGTCCCAGTTTAAAAAAAAATGTAGTAATTTCTTTACACGCCTTAGAGGTTCTAAGTCAGGGGTGAATAAACTTTAGCTCCTTGGCTAAGTGTTTGTTTTTGTAAATAAAGTGTTATCGGAATACAGCCAGGCACATTTTTGAACATATTTTCTGTGGCAGAATTGAGTATGGCCTGCAAAATTTAAAATATTTATAATCTGCTCCTTTAAGAAAATGATTAAGTGGCCCTACTTTAAATGGAGATAGTAGCCATCAGTTAAATAACTGTCATGCTAAGTATGCGTCTTCATGTATGTGAGTAGCCAGAGGGGCCGCTGGGCATCTGGAGGCATGATCAAAATCCAAGAATGTTTATTAATGTTGTGGAAGAATTGTGGAATGCTTAACCCTATTAACTCATTAGCTCCCATTAATATTGATAATTTATTTGACTGGTCTGAGGGTCAGGACATGGGCCTAGTGAATGTAAATAATACTTAAGAGGAGGAAGTATCCTCTGTTTATGTGATGAACTACGTTTACTGATTTGTGTATGCTGAACCAATCTTGCATCCTGGGGATGAAGTCTACTTGATCATGTTTTTTATGTGCTGCTGGATTTCTTTCCTTTAAGAAATTTGGATACTGACCTCCTATGCCTTCTGGCTTGTGGCGTTTCCACTGAAAGGTCTACTGTTAGTCTGCTGGGCTTCCCATTGTAGGTGAGTTGGCCTTTCTCTCTCACTGCCCTTAACAGTTTTCATTTCAACCTTGGAGAATCTGATGATTATGTGTCTTGGGGTAATCTTCTCATGGAGTATCATAATATGTGACATGGTTTGGCTCTGCATCCCCACCTAAATGTCATTTTGAATTGCAATTCCCACATTTCAGGGGAGGGGCGTGGTGTGAGGTGATTGAATCATGGGGGAAAACTTCTTCCCCTTGCTGTTCTCATGATAGAGAGGGAGTTCTCACAAGATACAGTTGTTTGAAAGTGTGTGGCACGTCCCCCTTTGCTTTCTTTCTCTCTTGCTCCACTATGGGAAGATATGCCTTGTTTCCTGTTTGCCTTCCACCATGACTGCAGGTTATCTGAGGACTCCCAGGCATGCTTCCTGTTAAGCCTGCATAACTGAGTCAACTAAATGTTTTTTCTTCAAAAATTACCCAGTCTCAGGTAGTTCTTTATAGCAGTGAGAAAATGGAATAATACAGAAATTTGGTACCAGGAGAGTGGGGAACTGTTACAAAGATAACTGAAAATGTGAAAGCAACTTTAGAACTGGTTATCAAGCAGAGGTTGGAACAGTTTGGAAGGCTCAGAAGAAGGCAGGAAGATATAGGAATGTTTGGAACTTCCTAGAGATTTTTTGAATGGCTTTGACCAAAATGCTAATAGTGATATGGACAAGAAAGTCCAGGCTGAGGTGTTCTCAGATTTTCACTCAGCTGCCTCACTCTGCCCTTTCTGATCCTGCCAAAAGAAACCAAAACACCCCACCAGTATTCAGAATGCCAACAAGCAATCAATAAATCCTTTGCTTCTAAAAGATGCAGCTGTTCTAAAAGTTTACATCTGGACTAAGTAAGGTATGTAAATAGAAAGTCAGAACGATGCTGAAAATCTCATTTTTCTGCATTCAACTTGAACAACCAGACTGTAATGAGCCAAAACACCACAAAGTCTGTGGAAATATAAATACACACATAGTGCATGCAAGACAAGCCCACAGGGGCAATATTATTGTGATTAAAATACAGCTAGGTTGAATGTCTTCACTAAGTTTTCAAAGGCATACAGAATTATGTTTTTATATATCCAATGCTGTAGTCAATGCTGCTTGGTGGATGATATTTGGACTCAATTTGGGTTAGTCTAAGTTTTGGATGAATTATGCAAAATCCCTAAATCATATGTTTTGTAAACATAAGAAAGGAAGTGATTCCAGTGGATAGGAAAAGTTGTTCCAAATTGGAAAAATGGAAAATCAGGGCCAGATGGAAGTGTGTTGGAAAGCTTAAAAGCAATAGCATTGTGAACAGTGAGCATGCATCCGTCTTATGCCTTGAAGTGAAGGAAAGCCTTATTACCGATTCCTGGGCCGTGATGTAGTGGCCATTTTTTTGTTCCCTCATTTATTCATTATTTCATCAAGTTTTTATTATTGAGAACTGACGGTGTGCCATGTGCTGGGATTTCTCAGGAAACCCATATTCTGGTGAATTACAGGAAGATGCAGTTAGAAGGAGCCTTTGGTTATATAATTGTACTCCATGCCTTCACGGATGGGGAAATTAAGACCTAACTCCAGTAAATCATATTGTCAGGAATAGGCTTCAAGTTCCCTGACTGCATTCCAGTACCCTATTTGCCACCCAACATGAGTACTTGAGGGAGACCTGTGGGCATTCCTCAAATTGCTCATTGTGCAAAGGCAGAGAGAACAAATGGGAGGCCAGATAAGCCACTGAAGATGACAAATGTGTCACACCTATATCTTCTCTGGGGGACAGGATCACTTTTGCTGCCCTTCATATAGCACGTGTTGCTCATGTGTTTCTTGGTAGTAAGTGGGAGACAAAGAATTAGGATCTTGGTTCTGTCACATCTGAGGTCATCACCCATTATAGCTAACAGATAAGAAAACAAAGAACTTTGTGTGCAAAGAGAGCTAGATTCTAATCCCACTTTCAGTAGTTTCTAGCTGTTTGTCATTACCTGCCCTTTCCCTTGCAAGTATCAGGTTTTTAATTGCGTGTGCTAATATTTATTAAATGTTGAGCACACTGCACACTGCGTATGGTAAGGCCAATAAATGGTAGTTAACATGGTCATTTGTCTCTGTAAGCAGTGAAATGGTAGTCATGTATTACTGCTGTACACATTAGAGTACATCAGAGCCCCTGCCGTCCAGCAGGTGAGGCTGTCAAATGCATAAACAGCTTGCCTACAGAGTGGATTATAATAAGCATTTTAATAAAAGTACCAAGTGTCTTGGAATAAAGGAGCAACAGAGGCTAATTTAACTTTCTGCTATTCCTCAATCATGCTCTGTTTCCTATTGAAGATGGAATTGAGTAAGTGTTCTCAGTGAAAAAACAAAGTAATTTAGTGAGTTGAATGTGAGAATTTATTTTAGGCAAAGTGAACAGTATGGAAAGAGGTTCAATAAAAATTGAGCCTTTTTTTTCTACTCTAAAATTGTTAATATGATAATGTCTGCTATCCTGGGCTAAGGGAGCCAGAGAAAATAATACCTTTTTATTGGAATTTAAATTGGTTGAAGGGGGACAAAGAAATCAGTGTGTGAGATGTGACTTCCACAGCTAAAAGCAGGCATCTGGAAATGTGGTTCATTCAGAGGTGCAACATTTTATGATGTTGCTACTTCTGATAAAAAGAGCAGGGAATAAACAATATAGAACGTCGATGTTATAAAACATTCTATGTGAACTAACATCAATAGCGATGAATAGGGCTTTAATGTAATTAATGTCAACCTGTCTCTGTGCTGTGTTTTATTATAGAACAGACAAAAGCAATTCAATAGGCTTTTCCCAAGCAGACCCACACAATCTTAATTAATGGGTTAATGATTTCAGCAACAACAACAAAAAGGAGTGAAGTATAAAGCTTTATAAATGGCTTAGAAGCTGGATTCTAAATTTAAGAAAGATATTTTTATGTAACTGGCTGATATGGTTTGGATGTTTGTCCCCCCAAAGCTCATGTTGAAATGTACTCTCCATTGTAGGAGGTGGAGCCTGGTGGGAGGTGTTTGGACCACGGGGGCAGAACCCCTGTGAATGGCTTGGCGCCATCTGCTGGATGATGTGAGGGTTGTCACTCTAGTGGCTCCCATGAGATCTGGTTGTTTATTAGTGTGGCACCTCCCACAGCTCTCTCTCTTGCTCTTGCTCTGATCATGTGATATGATGGCTCCCATTGCTTCTGGCCATGATTGGAAGCTTCCTGAGGCCTCACTATAAGCGGATATCAGCAACAGCCTCATGCTTCCTGTACAGCCTGCAGAACCGTGAGCTAGTTAAACCTCTTTTCATTATAAATTAGGTATTTCTTTATAGCAACACAAGGACAAACTGCATCAGAGAGTAGAAAACAGAGGTGCTTCTTTTCTTTTCCTGTGCTCTTTTGCCTGAACATTTCTGATGTTTCTTGTGCTTCTTGTGACTTGAAAGGGAGTCACAGAACTGGGTCTGAGTCTTGAATTTCATTCTCTAGTTGTGGAAGATTTTATTTCATGATCTATTTCATTTTTTCCATCACAAAATAAGGAAATTGTGTGAAATGAATATTGGGGTTTCAGAGTAGATTTGCCAGAATTAGCAAAAGACATAAACAAAAGTAAAAAACAACACCCAGATAAATTTAAATTCAAGCTTACATGGGCATCTTGTATTTTTTTCTAGCAATACTATACTCCTTTCTCCAATAAGTTTTAAATAACTGCTAAAATCAAGAATTAAAATAGTAGTTTCTTTCTTTTTTGTAATTAATCTGCATTAGATAATTCACTTTCCAATTCTTCCAACCATTATTTCCAATTACGTTTACTAAAAATAAAATCCAGGCAATCATACTACAGGGGAAGAAGTGAATAGAGTTGCTAAAAGTGTTATTCTAATCTCCCTACCTTGGGGAATGGAGTGTACCAAATGTCCTGGAAGTATGAGAAGAGTTGCTGAAGTGTTACTCCAGTCACCTACCCTGAGGAGTGGAGTATACAACCTGTCCTGTAAGTATGAGGAAGGGGTCATGGCAGATCACCACACATCACGCTTCTTAACTCATTTAACTCACCCTTCAATCCTATGAATTAGCTTTCATTATAGTTACTATCCCATTTTACAGATGAGGAAACTGAAACATATAAATGAGGTGTCATTTGTCCAAGATCACATAGCCAGTAAAAGACAAAGCCAGCACCTTAACCCAGACTATCTGTCTTCAGTGCCTGTGCCCTGTTACTTGTTACCTGGGAAAATATTCAATAAAAAGTTAAAAGGGGCCAGGCGTGGTGGCTGACACCTGTAATCCCAACATTTTGGAAGGCTGAAGCAGGTGGATTGCTTGAGGTAAGGAGATCTCAAGCTGTTTGAGACCAGTCTGGCCAACATGGAGAAACCCCGTGTCTACTAAAAATACAAAAAAAAAATTATCCAGATGTCTATAATCTGGATAATTATCCAGGTGCCTATAATACCAGCTGCTTGGCAGGCTGAAGCAGGAGAATCACTTGAACCTGGGGAGTGGAGGTTGCAGTCAGCTGAGACAACACCACTGCATTTTAGCCTGGGTGACAGAGCAAGACTCCATATTAAAAAAAAAAAAAATTAAAAGGGATGCTAAAAACTGTGTAAAGTTGAAAAGTGAACAAGACAATTCTATTTGCCTTATAATATCTATAGTACCAATACACATGCTATATGTATGCGGGCTGTTACATATATTTATATATTTATATTAAGCCTATTTTTTAGAGACATGAATATCTCTGGAAGTCAAGACAAGCAAGATTGTGTGGTAGGTTAATATTTTCTTTAGTGTCTTCCTCTTTGTATTCCTTAACATTGTTGGCTTTTTCTTTATTGTGGCTGTCACAGAAAGACCAATACATCATTTAGCAAACTTTTTGCTGAGTGAATATTGTGTTCCAAGCACTGTTTTAGGTCCACAAAATACAAATATGTATAGGACAGGTTATTTAATAATACTGTTGGTGATTGACTCTGTGGAGGAGTGGTTGAGATGTGGAGAGGAAATATCAGGCAACCTTTATTTGGGAAGTGGGAAGGCAAAGAGTGCGTGTAACATATTAAAAAGTGTCTTCTAAACAAAGATGTTGTTTTAAAGCACTCTTGGAAAAAGTGTGTCAACAAGGAAAGTAGCAATTAGAATAAGAAAAATAAACAATAATAAGAAGAAACTAATCGAGTTTGGGAAATAAGGTATAGTAGTTAGAATTTAGGTCCAGTTAGGTATAAAACTGACCCAAAGTAATAATTGTTTAGAAAAAATGTGGTAGGTAGAATAAAGCCCCCTCACCCCAAGTATGTCCACATCCTAATATCTGGAGCCCATAACTAGGTTACCTTACATAGCCAAAGAGGCTTTGCAGATGTGATTGAGTTAAAGATTTTTAAGACAAGGAAATTACCATGAACTGTTTGAATGGGCCCAATGTAATCACAAGAGTCTTTATATAAGAGAGGGAGGAGGCGCAGGGTCAGAAAAGAAGAGGTGACGACTGAAGGAGAGGCTGCTGTGAAGCAAGGAAGAGGCCGTGACCTAAGGAATGCAGGTGGCTTCCACACACTGGAGAAAGCAAGGAAACAGATTCTTCCCTAGGGCCTCCGGAAAGAATGCAGTCCTGCCTGCACCTTGAATTTTGAACTTCTGACCTCCAAAACGGTATGAAAATAAATTCAAGTTGTTTTAAGCTACTAATATTGTGGCAGTTTGTTACAGGAGCAACAGAAAAGGAATATGCTAATATGTAATACACTAGATAAATTATTTCTCTCTCACATATGAATCAGTTGGTAGGTGGTCCTGGGATGGTGTGAGAGTTTTTCTCCACCAGTTGCCAAGAATTTTGGCTGTTTAGGTCTTATTAATCTCCCCTCTTTAAGGTGTAACTTTCATCTGTAGTCTAAGTGTCCCACAGCCACACCCAAGATTCATATAGCTGGATGGAAGAAAAAGCAAAGAAAGATAACCCCTCTTTAGGAAATGTTTCAAAAATCACGCACAGTACTTCTCACACATTTTTGACCAGAACTTTTATCACATACCATGCTGTAAGTGAGGCTGGGAAATTTAGTCTTTGGGCAGCTAAACTAAAAGCCAGATTCTCTATTACTACAGAAAAAAGGGAGACTGGCTATTGAGACCAACTAAGCAAAGAGTCATCGGTCCCTTTTTTTTTTTTTTTTTTAAATTCAATGTGTGACTCTATTTCCCGGGCTGGAGTGTATTCGAGCAAAAAGGCTCCCGGACCCGTGTATAATTTCTTGAGACAGGGTCTGACACTTTCACCCAGGCCAGAGTACATTGATGTGATCTTGGCTCACTGCAATTTCTGCCTTTCAGGCTCAAACGATCCTCCTACTTCAGCCTCCTAAGTAGCTGGGACAACAGGTGCATGCCCCCATGCTCAGCTAATTTTTATATTTTTTGTAAAGATAGGGTTTTGTCATGTTTTCTGGGTAGGTCTTAAACACCTGAGCTTAAGCAATCTGCCCTCCTCAGCCTCCCAAAGTGCTGGGATTATAGATATGAGCTGCTGCACATGACCTACTCCTCTTGCTAAAAGAAAAAAGGCATTTAGTAATTTATGCCATAGATTATTAGTGATACCAACAAGGCTTGTAGAGGGCTAAGAGAGCTAAAAAGTACATGGAAGCATTGTCTGCTAGAGGAAAAGAAATATTAACTTTTTAAATAATGATGGTTTAAGTGTAGTTGTGTGTCTTAATATCTTAATAATAACTTCAGGATATTACAAATACAATGCATAACTTCTAAGCAACCAAAAGGAAATTTGATCCATTTAATGAAAGTTGAGAGGAAAAATGGGGACAAATAGAAGTTTTGTAAATGGAGACACAAAATGTGGTAGAAGTAATTTCTAACAAAGGAGGAATTACAATAAATATAAATAAATTATCTCACCAATCAAAAGCAGATCCTTTCAGATTGGATTAAAAACAAGATCCACACTTATGTTATCTTCATAAACTGCATTTTAAAAAAGCTTACAGAAAGATTTAGAGACATAAAATGATATTAGACAAATATGATCAGATAGTAGATTAAAATAACAGTTTCAAAATTGGCTCCATTAGAAATGGAGATAAGTTATCATTGTCAAAAATCATAGATTCAATATATGGGCAACATAAGCACTATATCAATGTATGTTATATTTTAAATACGTAAAGCAATAATGACAGAACTGTGGTGAAATAAAGGCAAATCAATAGCTGAGTTAGAGAATCCTTAAAAATTGTTAAACAGATCAAAAAGAAAAAGCAAGGACATAAAAGATGTAAACAAGAGCATTTAGAAGGAAATCTGGTGCTTTAAATGCATCTATAAGAATAACAATAAAATACAGTTTCCACTGAAGAAGCTAAGGTGAAAGCTCTGTACAACAATTATACAACACTGATGAAAGAAATCAGAGATGACAGATGGAAAAACATTCCATGTATGATAAGAATCAATATTGTTAAAATGGTTATACTTCCCAAAGCCATTTATAGATTCAATGCTATTTCTATCAAACTACCAATGTCATTTTTTACAGAATTAGAAAAAAAAAAAACTATTCTAAAATTTGTGTGGAACCAAAAAAGAGCCTGAATAGACAAAGCAATCCTAAGAAAAAAGAACAAAGCTGGAGGTATCACACTACCCAACCTCAAACTATATTACAAGGCCTTTGTAACCAAACAGCATGATACTGGTATAAAAACAGACACATAGACCAATGGAACAGGGTTGAGAATCCGGAAATAAAACCACACACCTACAACCATGTATTTGACAAAGTCAACAATAACAAGCAATGAGGAAAAGACTCTTTAATAAATTGTACTAGGGTAACTGATTAGTCATATGCAGAAGATTGAAACTGAACCCCTACCTTTCACCATATACAAAAATTAACTCAAGATAGATAAAAGACTTAAATGTAAGACCTCAAACTACAAAAACCTAGACACAAACCTAGAAAATATCATTCTGCACATCAGCTTGGCAAATAATTTATGACTAAATCCCCAAAAGCAATTGTAACAAAAACAAAAATTGACAAATATGACCTAATTAAACTAAAGAGCTTCTGCACAGCAAAAGAAACTGTCAATAAACAGATAACATACAGAATGGGATAAAATATTGGCAAAGTATGCATCTGACATACGTCTACTATCTAGAATTTATAAGAAACTTAATCTCACAAGTCAAAACCAAATAATCCCATTAAAAATGGGCAAAAGATATGAATAGACACTTCTCAAAAGAAGACATACATAAATCTATAAAAAAGTTCAACATCACTATTCATTAGAGTGAATAAAAAACTACAATGAGATGCCAACTCATGCCAGTCAGAATGGCTAATTATTAAAAAGTCAAAAAAAATAACAGATGTTGGAGAAGTTGCAGAGAAAAGGAAACACTTATACACTGTTAGTGGAAATGTAAAATTAGTACATCTAGTGTGGAAAGTAGTTTTGCGATTTCTCAAAGAACTTAAAATGGAACTACCATTTTACCCAGCAATCCCCTTACTGGGTCTATGCCCAGATGAAAATAAATTGTTCCACAAAAAAGATAAATGCACTTGTATGTTCATCGAAGCAAAGATACGGAATCAATCTAGATGTCCATCACTAGTGGACTGGATAAAGAAAATATGGTACACAAACACCATGGAATACTATGCATCCATGAGAAAGAACAAAATCTTGTCCTTTGCAGCAACATGGATGGTCATTATCATAAGTGAATTAATGAAGGAACAGAAAAACAAATACTGCATGTTCTCACTTACAAGTGGGAGCTAAATACTGAGTACACGCAGACACAAAGATGAGAACAATAAACACGGGGGATCACTAGAGATGGGAGGATAGAATGGGGTGAGGGTTGAGAAACTACTAGGACAAAACTAGTACTCTGCTCACTAGTTGGGTGACATGATCATTTGTACACCAAATCTCAGTGACATGCTGAGTACTATACTGGGTACTATGCTCACTACTTGGGTGACAGGATTATTTGAACACTAAATATCAGTGGGATGCTATTTACACATGTAAGAAACCTGTACATGTACCCAATGAACCTAAAATAAAAATTAAAACCCCCCACCAAATGTGTGGAAAAAGTTAGAATGGACACCCATGAGGTTAAGATAAGTTGTGGGAGATAAAGAAGCTGTAATTGTTTGTATATGTAAAAATATAAAAAGAGAACAGCATAATTCTATCTCAGACAAAAGAGGAAGAAAAAAATATAAAGAGAATATAAAATTTATGAACAAAGAAATAACACTCTATACATGAGAACGGACAAATAGGTTTTAAATCTTTGGAAAGATGAGTAACATATATAGGTATCAGGTAATACTGATCAAAAAAATTGAAAATTAGCAAAATATAGAATAAAAAGGGTGATGTCAATTTAGATGTAATGCACTGATGTATAATTATTTGTGTAATGAAGATTATAAACACAGTAAATACTATTAATGAGACCTATAAACTGATAAACCTAGATGAAACTGAATCTTTTTTTTAAAATTCCAGAATCAGCAGAAGAGGAAATAAAAAATTCGCAAGTTCTAAAAATCATAAGAGAAACTGAAATAGTTATCAAAAAAGTTCGCATTCTTACTCCTACTCGTGCCCCAACAAAATCTCGAACCCAAATGGTTTATAAGTGACTTCTAAAAAACAAAACAAAATAAAATTTTAAAAACAATCCTTTCCTCATACAAGCTTTCCTAGATAATAGAATAATAGAAAAGGCCAAAGTGCCTTAATCATTCTTTGATACTCGTGAAACACTAATTTTTTTACTTGATAAAAATATTGTCCATAAAAATTATAGAAAAAATTATTTATAAATTTATATGTAAAAATTTTAAGAAAATCATTAAATCACACACTAAAATTTTGAGAAAAGCCAAAACGTTATGATGATCATGTATGATTTACCTCAGTAACACAAGGAGGATTTTATATCAGAAACTCTATCAATGTAATGGTATTAATTTACTAAGGAAACAAATCATATGCTTAGTTCAATGTAAGTAGAAAAATTATTAAATAAAATTTAATTTCTGTTTATAATACAACTTTTCACAAAATCAGGCATAAATGAGAACCTTAATTAGTTAAAGGCTATATATGAAAAACTTTCAGCAAGTATTTTTTAAAGAAGAAACTTAAGGTATATTTAATATTAGACAAGAAAGCATCATGTCGCCACTGCTAGTTAACCTAGTACTAGAGGACATAACCAATATAACAAAACAAGAACTACAATAAGATATCACTACTGGAAGATGAAAGAGTTTCAGATAATTTAATCGTTTGTGGAAACCAACAGTGTTCTACACTGTTTGGTATAGAACTGGTAAGAGTAGTTCTGGATAAGACATATTAAAACAATCAACAGTATTCTCTAACGGTAGTAAATCAGTAAAATATATCCATCATTTGTCATATACCAGCAAAACTTTAAGATATAAATATATTAACCTAATAAAAAGTCTAAAAATTGTTTTGGAGAAATTACCATGTCTATCAAAGGGCATATAAGATCTGAATGAATACAGAGATAAACTATGTTCATGGACGGGGCAACTTAACATTTTAAAGATGTCAAATTGTCTCAAATTAAATAAAAAATGCATAGAATTCCAATCAAAATTTGTGCAGAGAAACTTGAAATATTAGGTCTAAAATATTTTTTGAAAAACAAACGTCTGTAAGTAAGTGATAATTTTGGAAGAGCAAAAGGGAATATGTTCCCTCCTCTACATTATTATGTAAGTATAAAAGAAAAAAAATGGCCTGCCACATGAACAGACAAGTAAAACAATGGGACAGTTTAAAGAGCCATTAACAGTTCCATATGGAATATGGTATAACCTTAAGGTGACTATTTTAATTTGCCTGTGAAAATTTTACTGTATTTATGCCTATTGACCTAGCAAAATTAAAAATAATGTCCTCTTTTACTTTTCAGTTTGGAATATACTGTATGATGTCCTCATATATAATCAATAGATATAATAAATCAATGGAGGAAAGATAGACTTTTAAAAAGTATGTAGTATTGGCGAAACTGGCCTGATATGTAAAGTAAAATTTGATAAAATTTTGAATTAAACATTAGTATATAAAATATCAAGATAATGTAAAGATAAACTGGTAAGAAAATATTGGAGAGCATCTTGGTGACGTTGGGGTGGGGAATTATTTCTTGAATAATAAATACCCCCAAAGTTAAAAGTGTAATGGGAAAAAAAAAATGAATGGATCTGATACAACATAATTAGGAATTTCTGTTCATTGAAGGACACTGTAGATAAAGACAACAGATGGGAGACAGGCTGGGGGAAGATAATTACAACATTTAAAACTGACAAGGGATTAATATCTAGAATAATTAAGCAATTCCAGCAAATCAACAAGGAAAAGAGAGAAATTGGCAAAAAAAAAAAAAAAAATGAATAGACAATTCACAGAAGGGTAAACCCACATTACTTACATGCTCATGAAAAGATCCCCAACATCATAAGTAATCAGAGAGCTATAAATTAAAACCACAACAACAGTCATTTTACATCCATCAGATTGGTAAAAATGAGAAAGTCAGATGGTATTACCGTTGGCACAGATGTGAGAGAATGAATTCTCATGCACTGCTGTGGAAGTGGAAACTGGTGAGCCATTTGGAGGGCAATCTGTTGAAAGTGTGTGTGTGTGTGTGTATGTGTATACACATACACACACATATATATGTCCCTTGATCCAGAAATTCCACTAGGGGAACTTATGCAGGGTCATATGTGTCATATACAAGGAATAGCTATCTAGATATAATAGCATTACAGTTTGAGTAGGGAGGTGTTGCTCTTTGGAAATATTCAGAAAGAAATGGAGCACAGGGAAGCCAGAGCTGGCTCTCTGTAGGGTTATATTCTTTGCTGAATCTTCAGTAAGAAGAAAGCAAAGGTTACTTCCATTCCACCCTAATCCTAGGGTATTGTCAAGGCTCAGATACACCCTTAATCTGGCACTGTCCAAACTTTCAGGGCCCTGTTGTGAAATTCCCTGGGAAGTTAAATACATGAAAGGTGTTAGAAATTCAATGGAGCATTTTTAAAAATAAGGTTACCGTGAGATAAGGGCAATGTTTAGCCGAAAGGGGAAAATGATACAATTTAGGTTTCAGTGACAGCTAAAAAACAGAAATCCATGGCATCACTGAGTGCAGACACTTAGAGGCTCCAACAGAAATTTGGAGACCTCCTTAGCTCTTTCCTTCTGGGTAGTGAAAAGAAAGCAATTCCATAAAGGAACATGACTGACAGTGAAAATTTCTATCGAAAACAATTTTAGCAGAAGTCTAGTTTTGAAGATCAAATTAAGAGAGAGTATAAACTTGTTTTCCTATCATTCCCTGAAAGCCAGAAAAATAGGTGAAGCTTGTCCTGATTCAGATGGCATCTTGGAAAGGAGATCATTTTGATATCCTCTTCTCACTCCTATTTTTTTTGACTTTTTAAAGAACAACAGAATGTTAGAGCTAGAAGTAGTCTCTAAAGTTAACGAACACAGCACCAGTCTGCTATGGAATTCTCCCTGCAAACATGCATTTCCTAATATATTAATCTCAAGAATCCACTGGAACCAGGCCATTGATCAATTACTTTCAGACACATTACTCCATCCTCAAGAGAGTCACGTAAGCTCTTTCCATAGAGCTATCCCTGGAAAGCTACCTCCTTGACACTCTAAGGCCCTGTTACAACTCTTGGACCTAGTCCGCCTCCACTAAACTCCAAAGTTAGGGATTACATTTTTTATAAGTCTTGTCTTCTCTTGAATGGCCTCATTGTGGTAGATGAAAGAAATGAATTTTAATGAAAGTGAATTAATTTTAATGAAAATTAAATAGATTTTTATTTTCCCTTAGACATTTAAGAAAACAGCAAAATATTGAATTTCTATCCCCTCTCTAACCATCCCCCTAGTTATTTTCAGGTATTCCTAGAGGTATACCTGATGGACAAATAAACCTCCTCAGTTTGGGTTGCCAAAGCGTTTGTTTCCCTGGTACCTTCATCACTGTTGCTGCTGGTGGTGTTCCCCATGGATGGTGCCAAAAGAGTTATACCAAGGGTTCTGTCTTCCCTTGCTCTCAAAATACCACCTCATGCCATTGCTTGGCTTCCTGCTGTGGCTGAGGCCCTTGGCATCTTTCAGTGGGAGCACAATGCCATTCTGTCCACCATTAAGAGCATTGCTGTGTTTCCCTGCTAAGCTGGTATCTCCCCTGATACTAGTGCTACTTCTGCTCATATCTTCTGCAATGGCAGGAATCCCTTTCTCCCAACCTTGTGCCATTGTCTGTTACACTGGTCCCACAGTGGTATGATCCCTTACTCTCAAAGTCTTAAAGAAACAATGGGTAAAACATTCTATCCAGGTTGTTTTCTTTCCCCATGATTTGGGCACAAGTCCCTAGGGACTGAGCCACGTGATGAGTCAAAGGGTGGTCCTTACTGTTATTCTTCCTGTCTTGCTCAGAGGCACTTTTCCGGCATCTCTGCCTGGGCTTTGGCAGCTATTCCTTAGATTGACTTATTTCCCAGGAGGCTCCTTGAATTCGCTCAGCTCTGCTCGCCTCTCTACAGTCTTCTGGTCTTTCTCTGACTTGTTTCCATTTTAGTCTGAGAACAGCTGCAACTTGAACCAAGGTGCCTTTGCACTTTATCTGGATCACATCACACCTGTTGACCTGATGGAGGAAAACAGAATCTGGGAAGTCTTGAAGCACAGACCAGCCACAGCCATTTTAGGACGTCACTAGGCTCCTCTACTTCTTCTTTCCTTATTCTTCCCAATTCTTTGCTTCCTTCTTGCTAAGTTGGAAGGAGCCCACCTCCCCCTAGAAATAGGATCATTTCACAAGCTGGATTCTCACTTAGCATGGTCATTGCATTCCTTAAACTCACTTCTAGGCCTCAGATGAGAAACTAAAAGCTGCTTGAATTATTCAAGTAATAGGAAAAATGTAGTATCGCAACTAAGAATTTGAAATCAGAGAGTCTCAGGTTCAAATCCTGAGTCTTTCTCTTTCTGACTGCATGTTTTGGGCAGATTATTTAACAACTCCAAGCCTCAGTTTTCTTATTTGTAAAATGAGAATAACGATAGCGTGTACTTCACAGGACTATTGTGATTAAATATGCACTCAATGTGTGGGAGATATCATTGTTTCTAATTAGGGAGCAAAGCAAAACAGCACACGGGGCATGGGCAAGGCACTCATGGCTTCACTTATCCCCTGGGTGGGGAGGTGGAAGCAAGCTTCCTAGTCTTAGCCCTTTACTCAGATGCCAGCAATTTTCTGCCATGTTACCTGGTGACGGGGCCCTCTGGTGGCAGGAGAGAATGTAATTTCTTTTTGAGAGACCAGCTTGCTCTTAGATCTGCTTTTAAGTGGAGGTGAAGTGTTGGGGAAAACTCCAGCAGATTCTGAAACTGCCATGCAAAAAGACCTTGGATTCACATACTGAGCTGTCTCTGTTGCTGCAAAACTGTTTATTTCTTTAGTATGTTGAATGTAAAATATACAACTAGATACAAATCCCAAGCCTCACCTAACAATTTGGATTCTGATATGAAAATCAACTTCCCTACCTCCAGCCTTGGGATGCTTCTGTATGGTTAATGGTAACTTTAGAGGCTTGTTTCTGAAATAGCGGGGAGCTCTGTAAACACATGTTGATGGGAATTGACCTATCTTCTTAAGGTTAAAAGTCCTTTAGAAGCCCTAAGCATTAAACAATGAAATAACGTAATCTTCAGAAATTAAAAAAAAATCTGGAATTATAAAATAAGTATGAAAAAGTCAAAGAAAGATAAACTTTTCCCCATAATGACAACTTTAATGTCCTTTTTTGAACCATCAAGAATAAATTTCTTTTCCAATTTCACTTCTTTTAGTTAATTTTATTTTTCTAGTGTTTTATCTTGTGTTTTATCCCTCTTTGAGTCATCCAGATCTGCTAGGTGTATAATAAGCTTTATGTCAGCAGTGGTGACTAAAGTATTGACAACATTTTTTACCTATAAGATGTTTAATAATTTATAGATTACTTAGGTATCTGTTACGTCTCAAAAATCTCATGCCAAAAATCCTGGTTCATTATGGATTTTCTTTTTTTTTTTTTTTTTTAAGATGGGGTTTCACCATGATGGCCAGGCTGGTCTTGAACTCCTGCCCTCAGGTGATCCACCCACCTCGGCCTCCCAGAGTGCTAGGATTACAGGCGTGAGCCACCACGTCCAGCCTCATTATGGATTTTCAAGAAGTACTTTCTGAATGAAGAGCAAGGAGGAAGACGTATCTTCAGATGGACAAATAGAGTCTTGGAGAAGTTGTGTAGATCACCGGGCTAGCAGGGGTCAGAGTTGGCCCACCAACCCAGGTCTTCTGACTGCCTCTTTATATTGTATCTCATCTGCTTGAGGCATACTTGATGACCCATCATGAGAATGAACTAATCATGCTTGAAGAAAAGTATGCCGCACAAAGAAACCATCGTTTCTTTAGGCATTGAGATAAATCATCATATCACAACACGTAATCTGCTAAGGCTAGAAGGAGCCTTATTTTATGAATGAGGAAGCTGAAGTCCATAAGGAGGAAGAGCTACAAGTATGAGGCTGCATGGTGGCTCACCGAGAGCTGGAAACCCTGGTCTCAACTCAAAGACCTGCATAAAGGAGACAGCTGAGACAAACTGGAGCAGGCGTGGTGCCTGTCACAATTTGTAACCAGAGACAATGACCTCACTGTTCACCCATTGTTTATTCTCCAAATATTGTGTAAAGCCAGGGAGAACACTATGACATCTACTAACCATAAGGCCTTTCTAATCTCACCTTGATTCACAAGGTCGCAATTAAAGGGGCCCTTTCAAAAAATAGAGGGAAAACTATATAGATTGAATCCAAACCAAAAGGTAAATCCAAACCACAAAATACTGGCTTGAACATAGGGCCTCACGGTGCCTGAGTTTTAGTAAAAATAAAATCCTTTCTTTGGGGAAACAACATGATGGGATACAGGTTAAAGAGTACAGTTTAAAGGTCATCACAAAGACCCTGAGTCTTGGGATTAGGAGTGTCAGATTGCAGGGATGCTTTCAGCACTTCCACTGACTTTCTCTGTGACCTTGTGAAAGAAATTTTCTTTCTTAGCCTCAGTTTTTCCATTCACAAGAATGACAAGGTTGGACTACATATCATACAGGCTCTTTATGGGATTTGACCTTTTGTGACATTAAGTGTTCTCTTTATTTTTCATATTTTCACCCCTGATGGAAGAACAATTTGTTGACTTGCTAAGAGGCAGACTGTCATAAAAGCCAATCGTCTGCTTAACTCCATTACAATTTTTTGGGCGACAGCTGCCTTCGGAGACTGGCTTGTAGATATTGACAGCATGCCACTCACCGCGTCAATTTAGGTGCTGCAATGGCACTGGAATTCTATGACACCCACTCTTTTGAATTGAAGGAGGGCACGGTGACATTGGCATTTCTTCTTGGGGCTAGTGGTTGAATCACTCTTTAAAACTAGTAGTCGGGTTGTGATCCAAAGTTTATTGGAGCCAAAAGTTTCCACAAGGATGTCATTAAGAGAAGTGACTTTTATTCCCAGAGAAGAAAGCTGGGTCTCTCCAGATGATGAGGTCTGTGAATAACGGGTGCCATCTACAGCATTTGAGCAACACCCAGTAGTGGGACTAAGACAAATAGCTTCATTTTTTTCATGTCTTATTTTTCCATCTAATGATCCATTATCAAATGTTTTGCTGGGTGTCTGTAGGCACAAAGTAGATATTCAGCAAATGCTTGATCAATAAATGAATATATAAGTATCACTCTCTTAAATTAGTTCATCTCCTCAAAGAATAGTAGAGCAAGAGACAGAAGACCTGAAAGTAAATAAATACAAGGCAACTTGTCAGAAAGAGACAAGTATCACAGGGACTCCAGAGCTAGAGAGGTTAGATGGAGCATCATGAAAAAGAAGAAAATATGGCCGGGTGTGGTGGCTCACACCTGTAATCCCAGCACTTTGGGAGGCCGGGGTGGCTGGATCACCTGAAGTCAGGACTTCGAGGCCAACCTGGGCAACATGGCAAAACCCCGTCTCTACTGACATACAAAAATTAGCCAGGCGTAATGGTGGGCGCCTGTCATCCCAGATGCTAGGGAGGCAGAGGCAGGAGAATCACTTGAACCTGGGAGGCAGAGATTGCAGTGAGCTGAGATTGTGCCATTGCACCACTCTAGCCTGGGCAACAAGAGCGAAACAGTGTCAAAAAAAAAAAATAATAATGTGAACTGAGCTTTGAAGGACAGTTCTGTTTTTAAAATGTAAGAATGGCAAAGAATTGAAAGAGGTTACTAAGCTTAACAAGAGCATAAGCAAGGGTGAAGGCGAACTATGTTGTACAGCAAAGAGCAATGGCTGAGGATGCATGAGGAAGGGAAGACATTTGAAAAAGGTAGTTGGTGGTCTTCTTGAGGAGAAACTTGAATGACAGAATTTTTGGACCTTTATATAAAATGAATAGCCACTGATTGTTTTTGAGAAATGGAATGCTATCATCAGAACAAAGGGGTAGAATTAATTCATTTAAAACAATAACAGTATAATATGAAAGGGCCATAACATTAGATTTTATTTCAAAGCGTGATTTGTTTTTTGACAGTGTAATGCTCATCCTGGGTGAAGAAAATGAACTTTTTCAGCCATCAGAGTATTCACTAATATTCTTGGAAAATTATCAAATCAAACTGCTACCTTAGAAGATCTAATGTATCCAGCATAAGCTGAGATGTACCTTTAGAGAGTTTATTTAACTGTGGCCTTCATGGGGTAAGGTCTATTTTTAATCAGTGCTTATATATTTTTAAAAACGTTACACTAAGATAAACATCTGGAATGGCAAACATGATATTTCAGTCTGAAGAACACCAAAAGACTGTCCCAAAATGATGACCTTATTTTGAGCATTAATACAATCTAATTGCTAACTGCATAACACTCTATTGCAAAAACCCACTATATTCATCAATGTCCAGGTCCAATTTTCTACTTCATCTGTACAAGTGAATGACTTCTTTAATTGTTATTCAACAATCATGGCAAAGAAGGTCAAGTCTCAAATTATGTATTTCTAAATAATAAGATCAGAATTTACACATTTTGTGAACAAATGTAAGTGGAAAAGATGGCAGCTCTTGGAATTAGATGTTCAGACTTCATTTTGATGCTATCAATTATTAGCAGTTATCAGAACAGGTTACTTGATCTCTCCAAACCTTAGCTTCTTAATCTGTAAAGTGGGAGAATGCCTGTGCAGTGCATGGAATAGAAGCTGGTACAGAATAACTATCTGCTAAATGGTAGCTATTTTAATCATTTTTTTTTTTTTATGGAGTTTCAATCTCGTTGCCCAGTCTAGAGTGCAATGGCACGATCTCGGCTCATTGCAACCTCTCCCTCACAGGTACAAGCGATTCTCCTGCCTAAGCCTCCTGACTAGCTGGGATTACAGGCATGTGCCACCATGCCTGGCTAATTTTGTATTTTTAGTAGAGATGGGGTTTCTCCATGTTGGTCAGGCTGGTCTCGAACTCCTGACCTCAGGTGATCTGCCCACCTCAGCCTCCCAAAGTGCTCCCAAAGTCCTGATTACAGGAGTAAGTCACCGCGCCCGGCATCGTTATTATTGTTGCTAATATTATATATTTTTCTTAGATTGTGGATTTACACAGTAAGAAATTATGTATGTTATAACTGGAACAGTGTTGGGCTCAGATATATTTAGATCATAGCAACAAGGCCCGCAGTGGAGATGACAAGCCAGGGACTAACTGGGTTGGAGGCCGAGGAAGTCTGCCTGCTGCAGAGGCATGGCGTTGGGCAGCTATGGTCTACATCCAAGGGTTCAATATACACACCAAGGTCAAGTGGGGGCTGGCACCAGAAAGGGAAGGATAAGTAAGAAGGTGCAAAAGAATAAGGGAAAACCACTTAGCAGATGTTATTCAAAGGGTAGGGGCAGGATCCTGAGTGCAGGGCCTCAGTTAAGGGCTACAGCTCCTGGAAATGCAGCTGCAACTGCTCAGCACACTACTAAGGCTTTAACTATGAGACAGGACATTGGGACCAGGAAGTTGGAAAAAAATCAAGGGAAAGCCCAATTGAATCTTGGTATGGGCCAATGGTTCTTCCTGTGCACACCAAATTTCTAGGTCAATGACAGCAGGATTTAATTTCAGGATCTAGAAATCTGGACAACATACCTGTTGGTGGACAGAGATTGTTGGTAAACCCTCTGTTCCTCTTAGTTACTGAAGTAAGCACAGCCTGTGTGAACTCAGATCACAAAGACAGTTCAGTAAGGCAGCTAATCAGATCTGCTTCTCAGGACAGTTGCAAAGATCCAGTTATTAAATATGTGGGACAGAGCTAATGGCTATTTCTTTGGGCAGCATCTAGGAAAATTTTTCTGGCTTGAGATATAGGGAATAATTATGCAGAGAATTCTTTAAGTCAAAACCCAGCAGGGAAATACAGTGAAAGGAGGATGATTCATCTGACAAACTAGAAAAAATTAAAAGATTGTATAACAGAAACATCACAACAGGGTTTTTAAGGCTTCTCTAAAAGATTTACTGGATTCTTTCTAAAAAAGTTTTAAGATTAAAGATATATGCATTATACTTTTCCTGTAGTGGAAGTTGTCCAGGGAAGACAACTTTTATTTTATGGCTATTAGTCAACTCTTTCAACTGCCTTCCCCTAGCACCAATTCAGATGACCACCACTAAAAACTGATTTAAAGAACCACAAGAAACACGAGTCCTCACTGAATGGAAAGGGGGAAGAGCAAGAACTTTGGAACCAGAAAAGCTTTGTTTAAGCCAATTGATGCAGCTTTACTTTTTTCTGAAAATGCAGGTATAGCTCTTTCTGTCAAGGCCAAGTAGATGGGGACAAGGATGGTATAAAACTGATGCCCAAGTAAGAGATGTATCATATATATCAGGAAAAAATATACAACAATTTTGTTATAATCTTAAATATGAACAGGCATAGCTTGGAGCTACTGTTGATTTGCTTCCATCCTATTGTCTAAAGCAGCATCACAATAAAGTGAATCACATAATGTTTTGGTTTCCTGGTGCATATAAAAGTTATTTTTACACTCTTACTATAGTCTTTTAAGTGTACAATAGCATTATATTAAAAAAAAACCCAATGTACATACCTTAATTTAAAATACTTTATTGCTAAAAAAAATGTTAACAATCTTCTGAGGCTTAAGTGAGTTGTAATCTTTTTACTGGTGGAGGGTCTTGTCTCTGTTGATGGCTGGTGACTGAACAGGGTGATGATTCCTGAAGGCTGGAAAGGCTGTGGCCATTTCTTATAATAAGACGGCAATAAAGTTTGCCACATCAATTGACTCTTCTTTTCATGAAAGATCTCTCTTTAGCATGTGATGCTGTTTGACAGCACTTTACCCACAGCAGAATTCTTAAAATTGGAGCCAATTATTTGAAACTCTGCTGCTGCTTTATCTTCCAAGTTTGTGTAATATTTTTAATCTTTTGTTGTCATTTCAACAATGTTTACATCATTTTACCAGGAGTAGATTCCATTTAAAAAAAAAAAAAACAACTTTCTTTGCTCATCTGTAAGAAGTAACTCCTCATCTGTTAAGATTTTGTCATGAGATTATGCCATTCAGTCACATCTTCAGGCTCCACTTCTCATTCTAGTTATCTTGCCAGTTGCAGCATATTTGCAGGCACTTTCTCCAATGAAGTCTGGAACCCCTCAGTTATCCATGAGTGCTGAAATTAACTTCTTCCAAACTCCTGTTAATGTTGGTATTTTGACTTCCTCCCATGAATCATGAATGTTCTTAATGACAGCTAGAATAATGAATCCTTTCCAGGAGGTTTTCAGTTTACTTTACCCAGATCCAGCAGAAGAACCACTATTTATGGCAGCTATAGCTTACAAAATGTATTTCTCAAATAATAAGACTAGAAAGACAACATTATTCCTTGATCCGTGGGCTGCAAAATGAATGTATGTTAACAGGCATGAAGACAACATTAACATCTTGTGCAGCTCCATCAGGGCTCTTCGATGCCTAAGTGTATTGTCAATGAGCAGTAAAATTTCAAAAGAAATATTTTTTTTCTGAGCAGTAGGTCTGAAAAGTAGGTTTAAAATATTTGCTAAATCATGCTATAAAAATATGTGTTATCATTCAGGCTTTGTTGTTCTGTTTAAAGAGCACAGTTTGAGTAGATTTAGTATAATTCTTAAGGGTCCTAAAATTCTCAGAAAAGTAAATGGATATTGACTAAAACCTAAAGTCACCAGCTGCATTAACCCCTAAAAGAAGAGTCAGCCTATTTTGATGCTTTGAAACCAGTCATTGACTCCTCCTCTTAGAAAGCCCTAGCTGGCATCTTTTTCCAATATAAGGCTGTTTTTTCCTACCTTGAAAATCTGGGCAACATGAGGGTGATCATGGTGGACGGGAGGCAAGACTGGATTGCAGCTCCAGACAGAGCAGCATGCAGAAGCTTGCATTGTGAATTTTAGCTCCAAGTCTACTGCAAGAACAAACCAGCAATCCAAAGAGGACCCAGAGACCCACTGAAGGAACCAGACTGCTCTTGCAGGACCTGGGTGGCACCCCAAATACTGTGAGTGCCCCAACTGCAGAAGAGGGAAATGGAGACCCTCCTCTCCCAAACACACACCCCCACTGGAGAAGCTGAACATCTGGTTGCAGGAGAAGTTTCCAACTTTACCTGGAACTGACTCAAGTTAGAGATCCAAGTGAAATACAGGGGCACAGGAACCAGTAGAAAGGCCCTGAGAACTTGCTGGGTCCCGGAGCAGCCCATTCCTGCCTGGTGCCATAGGGATCCATAGGGAGGATGTTCAGAGGAGCAGAGAGTAAAACTCCACAGGGAGAAGTAATTCTCTAGCTGAACTTTGTAACAACTTGAACAGGGCGAGAAGCTTCCTGGCCAGAACTAGGGGGAGGGTGCAAATCAGGTGTGCCAACTTTATAGGCAGGGGAAGAGCTAAAGCCCTTTTCTCTCTCAGCTGGGAGGTGGATAGTCTCAGGCAAGTTTTCAAGCCTTTCTTGCCTTCTGCCTGGAAACAGACTCAAGGCTGTTGGTTGTGTGGTGGGGGGGGGCGGGGCGGGGCATGGTGGGAATGAGATTGACCCTTCAGTTTGCATGGGAATTGGGTGAGGCCTGTGACTCCTGGCTTTCCCCAACCTTTCTGACAACCTTCATGACTCAGCAGAGGCAGCCATAGTCCTCCTAGATACACAACTCCAGTGACTTGGGCATCTCACCTCCATACCCCACAAACAGCAGCAGGAAGACATGTCTAAGGAGAGTCTGAGCTTGGACATGCCTAGCCCTGCTCCCACCTGATGGTCCTTCCCTATCCACCCTGGCAGCTGAAGACAGACAGCATATAATCTTGGGAGTTCTAGTGTCCTGCCCACCACTAGTCTCTCTCCATACTACTACAGTTGATGCTTTCCGGAAAGTGTCACCTCCTGGCCTGGGGCCAACCAGTAACAAAATAGAACATTAAACCACCAAAGCTAAGGACCCTTATGGGATTCATTGCATCTTCCACCACCTCCACTGGAAAAGGTGCTGGTATCCACAACTGAGAGACCCATAGACGGTTCACATCACAGGACTGTGCAGACAACCCCCAGTACCAGCCTGGAGCCTGGTAGACTTGACCCAGAAGAGAGACAACAATCACTGCAGTTTGTCTCACAGGAAGCCACACCCATAGAAAAAGAGGGAGAGTACTACATCAAGGGAACACCCTGTGGGACAAAAGAATCTGAACAACCAGGCTTCAGCCTTAGACCTTCCCTCTTACAGAGCATACCCAAATGAGAAGGAACCAGAAAACCAACTTTGGTAATATGACAAAACAAGGCTCTTCAACACACCCCAGAAATTACACTAGTTCATCAGCAATGGATCCAAACCAAGAAGAAATCCCTGATTGACATGAAAAAGAATTCAGGTTAGTTATTACTCTAATCAGGGAGGGACCAGAGAAAGGTGAAACCCAGTGCAAGAAAATCCAAAAATTGATACAAGAAGTGAAGGGAGAAGTATTAATGGAAATAAGTAGCTAAAGAAAACACAATTAAAGATTCAGGAAACTTTGGACACACTTTTAGAAATACAAAAATGCTCTGGAAAGTCTCAGCAATAGAATTGTACAAGTAAAAGAAAGAAATTCAGAACTCAAAGACAAGGTTTTCAAATTAACCCAATCCAACCAAGACCACCACCACAACAAAAGAATAAGAAAAATGAACAAAGCCTCCAAGAAGTCTGGGATTATGTTAAGTGACCAAGTCTAAGAATAATCAGTATACCTGAAGAAGAAGAGAATTCTAAAAGCCTGGAAAACATATTTGCGGGAATAATTGAAGAAAACCTCCCTGGCCTTGCGAGATACCTAGACCTTCAAATACGAGAAGCACAAAGAACACTTGGGAAATTCATCACAAAAAGTTCTTTGCCTAGGCACATTGTCATCAGATTATCCAAAGTTAAGACGAAAGAAATAATCTTAAGAGCTCTGAGACAGAAGCATCAGGTAACCTGTAAAGGACAATTTACCAGATTAACAGCAGATTTCTCAGCAGAAACCCTGCAATCTAGAAAGGATTGGGGACCTATCTTCAGCTTTCTCAAACAAAACAATTATCCACCAAGAATTTTGTATCCAGTGAAACTAAGCATCATATTTGAAGGAAAGATACAGTCTTTTTCAGACAAACAAATGCTGAGAGAATTTGCCATTACTAAACCAGAATTATAGAGCTCCTGCTAACAGGAGCTCTAAATCTTCAAATAAATCCTGGAAATACATCAAAACAGACCCTCTTTAAAACAGAAATCACACAGAAACTATCAAACAAAAATACAAGTTAAAAAGCAAAGACAAAAATCAAAACTAAAGTACAAAGGCAACAAGACCCTGCCAGTCTTGAAACTTGAGAAAATTATATATTTCTTTTCTGAGTTCCTTTCTCAGGAAACCAAGCATTAGGCCTCCCAGATAGTATCAAGAAATTGAAACTTACCAGATCACTGCATTCGGACAATGAGATGCCAGATCCCACACCCATCATGATTGCCTAAGTGACCATCCACTTCCTGTTGGCCAACTCCTGCTCCTCGCTCCTCCCTAATTTCTGTTTTCTCATATGTGGTTACATTTCTTCTCTGCTATATAAACCCCTAATTTTAGTCTGCCAGGGGGATGGATTTGAGACGGATCTCCCATCTTGGCTGCAGTATCCAATTAAAGCCAATACACATTGTCTCAGTGATTGGCTCTCTGTGTGGTGAGCAACAGGACCTAGACTGAACTCTCTTTTGGTAACAGAGAGTTAGGGCCTTGCCCTGGATTAGGCTTCGGTTTAAGGGAATGCTGTAGTTTGATCTCCTATACAGATCACTAAAACTTTGTGTCTGCAATAAGGCTGTTTTGCTTTCTTTTATTATTTTTTATTATAGTTTAAGTTTTGGGGTACATGTGCAGAACGTGCAGGTTTGTTACTTAGGTATGGACACGCCTTGGTAGTTTGCTGCATCCATCCCACTTCATCTACATTAGGTATTTCTCCTAATGTTATCCCTCTCCAATCCCCTCACCCCCTGCTATCCCTCCCCTTGTTTCCCCACCCCTCAACAAGCTCCAATGTGTGATGTTCCCCTCCTTGTGTCCATGTGTTCTTATTGTTCAACACACACTTATGAGTGAGAACATGCGGTATATGGTTTTCTGTTCATGTGTCAGTTTGCTGAGAATGATGGTTTCCATCTTCATCCATGTCCCTGCCAAGGACATGAACTCATCTTTTTTTATGGCTGCATAGTATTTCACGGTGTGTATGTGCCACATTTTCCTTATCCAGTCTATCTTTTATGGACATTTGTGTTGGTTCCAAGTCTTTGCTATTGTAAGCAGTGCTGCAATAAACATACATGTGCATGTGTCTTTATAAATAGAATGATTTATAATTATCTGGATATATACCCAATAATGGTATTGCTAGGTCAAATGGTATTTCTATTTCTATATCCTTGAAGAATCGCCACAATGTCTTCCACAGTGTTTGAACTAATTTACACTCCCCACCAACTTTCTTAACATTTGCATATTCACTGAAGTAGCACTTTCAATTCCCTTCAAGAATTTTTCCTCTACATTCACAATTTGGCTAACTGTTTGGGGCAAGACGCCCAGCTTTCAGCCTTTTTTGGTTTTCAACATGTCTTTCTCACTAAGCTTAATCATTTGTAGCTTTTGATTTAAAATGAGAGACATGTGAGTCTTCCTTTTACTTTAACACTTAGAAGTCATTGTAGGATTATTTATTGGACTAATTTCAAAATTGTTATGTTTCAAGGAGGAGAGAGTCCTAAGGAGACAGAGAGAGAGAGAGAGAGGAGGATGACCAGTTGGTAGAACAGTCAGAGCATACACATTTGTCAATTAAATTTGCCGTTTTATAAGAGCATGGTTTGTGGCACCCCAAAATAATTACAATATTAACATCAAAGATCACTGATTATAGGCTAGGCCCAGTGGCCTATGTTTGTAATCCCAGCAACTATGGAAGGCTGAGGTGGGATTACAAACATAAGCCACTGCATCTAGCCTGTAATCAATGATCTTTGATGTTAATATTGTGATTGTTTTGGGGTACCACAAACCACGCTCATATAAAATGGCAAATTTAAATGGCAAACTCCTCAGGGCCAGGAGTTTGAGACGAGGTTGGGCAACAAAGCAAGACAATAGTGTCTCCACATTAAAAAAACAAACAAACAAACTAGGTGTGGTGGTACCCATCTGTACTCCTATACTGGGGAGGCTGAGGTAATAGGATCACTTGAGCCCAGGGTAGAGGTTATGGTGAGCTATGATTGCATGACTGCACTCCAGCCTGGGTGACAGAGTGAAACGGCCTCTAAAACAAACAAAAATAACTGATTATATATAACCAAAACATAGAGGAGAATAATGACATAATAATGAAAAAGTTTAAAATATTTTGAGAATTACAAAAATGTGACACAGAGACATGAAGTAAGCATGTGCTGGTGGAAAGATGGTGTCAATAGACTTGCTTGAAGCAGAGTTACCACAGACCTTTAGATTGTAATAAAAAAATGCACCATCCGCAAAGTGCAATGAAGTGCGGTAGAATGAGGTATGTGTGTACAATTTTCTCTAACTAAACTATCTGTTTGAATAAAATGCTACCTAGTATTTAGTGACAGAGTTCCTCTTGTCTAAATTGAAAGTTTTGTGTATGAACACTTAGGCCAGAAATAAGAGATCCTTTAAGGTCCCCAGGTAGTTAGAAGAGATCTCTTAATGCCCAGTCTAAAAGTATCACTGTCTTTTTTCTAGTGTTATCACATATTTCTTCTTCTTTCCAAAGACCTTCTACTGTTCCTTGCTTAGGTTTCGGTCCTCAGAAGAAGACTCTGAGGCAAGAATCCATGTGAAATTGAATTTTAGTTAAGTGTTCCCAAGAATAACTGGTAGAGCAATAGGTAAGTGGAACCATCAGAAAAGGAGGCCAAGTCAGAGTATGCTATCAATCAGATGTCCCCAGGGGCCACTCAGGCTCTGATTCACTGGGAAGTTTTAGGAAGAGTGTAGGGAGTCCCAGAAATTGTCCCAACCAAGGTGCAGGGGAGCTAGAACATTTATATTCCTCATTCATGAGTCATTTGCTGAAGGAATCTCTCCATCTCCTGAATAGAGAGCAGAGGTGTGGATGGGAATATGTAAAGTATCAGGCATTTGTTCACTGGCTGTGTAGACAAACGGGTTCTGGCCATTTGAGAACAGTCCTCCCAACAAAGAGATGGCAGGTGCTAGTTATCAGGAGTAAACTTTCACCCAAAGTGAGTGTTCATGAAATTGGTAATGAGATCCAAGGGAATATGTGTGGAGTCTTGATATTGCCCCATACAGTTTCTTTACAGGCCTAGAGGGTAGAGTACCACGTCCATTATGATCTGGCTCTAAAACCTTTCACTGCTCTCTTTTCCCTTACCTTCCAGCCTCATACTTTTGCATGTGCTGTTTCTTCTGCCTACAATGGCCTTCTTCCCTTTCCATTTGCTCTTTCTTACTCTGCTTCAATGTCACCTCTTGTATGAGGACTTCCCCCACTGTCACTGTTTCTCCCTAGGTTCCTCCAAGAGCAGTTAATGCCTACTTCCATTACTGGATTGTCAGAGGTATTCTTTCTTTATTTTTTTTTCCGAGACAGAGTTTCACTCCATTGCCCAGGGTAGAGTATATGGCATGATCTTGGCTCACTGCAACTTCCGCCTCCTAGGTTCAAGCAAGTCTCATGCCTCAGCCTCCCAATTAGCTGGTATTACAGGCACATGCCACCACGCCCAGCTAATCTTTGTATTTTCAGTAGAGATGGGGTTTTGCCATGTTGGCCAGGCTGGTCTAGAACTCCTGACCTCAAGTGATCCACCTGCCTCTGCCTCCCAAAGTGTTGAGATTATAGGGGTGAGCCACCATGCCCAGTATGTCAGGGGTATTTTTGCTGTTTGCTTTCTCTGTCCCTTATTTGTGTGTGATTCCTTCTAGGCAGAGTACAAGACCCAATACATTGGCCTCAATAAGTGTTGAGTAAATGAATGAAAAGAACTTCAAGGTTCCCTACCAGTTGAAGTAATCTCTCTTTCCATGATTACACTATTTTCCTCTGAATCACAATTATTTATATGCATGTACTAATTCCTCTGCTGGTTTACAAGTTCCTTGAGGTCAAGAATCATGTTAGATTCCCCATGAAAGTGCCTAGTACTTGAACATCGTAAGAGTTCAGAAAATGCTAACTGGAGTGGTTAAAAAAAATCTCTCAGTGCAGACAGATGAACAGATTGAATTCATGATACTGCAGCAGGGTGGAGTTTTCAGTTTTTACTTTTGTTCACACCTACTCCTTTGGGATTACAATATCGAAATTATGGCTGGAGCTTTGAAAAGCCTCAATACTATGGGACTACTGAAGATAATATACATCCCCAAGTTTATAAGATTTTTTTCTCCCACTGCACATCCAGTACTCTTCCAGCTGCATCTTGAACCCGCTTCCCCCTGGGGATAATTTTTGAAGTGTAAAAATTAATCACTCTTGCTTCCCTCTTGAAGCATTGCTAAATTAATGGCTTGACATCACATCTATCATGCTTTCTCTAAGCTCTCTAGGGCCCATTAGGATTGGGGAGTTGCTGGGAACACAGCACAGCCTGAGTGAGAAAATCTTCCTTGGGAATCAGTGAGTGAATCCAAAATTGTTTCATACATAGTGGCATTTGAGGCCCTGGGCTTATTACTGTGTGTTGCCAGCACATGATGTATGCTTCAGCCATGAGGTGCTTGCTTGTGTTTGCATTGGTGCACTATCTCTTCAGGCCTAAATCACCAAAGTAGAAAATATTCCCCCTGGGCTGTAACTTGAATGAGAAGATTTTTAGATTGAAAATCATTTTGTAAATCTTGTGCAATTTTATTTTGTCTAGACACCAAGCAATAAAAGGAAGAAAAATCATCAGAGATGGTAATAAGGCACGTGCAAGAGGATTTGCTTCTTACAGAGCCCTGATTTCTTTCTTTCTTTCTTTTTTTTTTTTTTTACACATTCTGTGGCCTCTTTTCTACAACCCCATCAGTTTCTAAAAATTCTTCAGACACTCTTCTGTTTTTGACTGCTGTCCCAGGAGAAAAGTGTTAATAGATGTAACAAACTTCATGTTGAAACAAAAATATTGAATAAAACACCAAAAGAAAATGACTCACTAATAGGAGACATATTGTGTGTGTATATATATATTATATTGTGTGTATATATATTTTATATTGTAGGCACATATATTGTATGTATATATATTATATGTTGTATGTTGTGTATATATTATGTTGAATATTAACATGACAGTATGTGTATGTCAGGATTTTTTCTGGACCTCCACCATCTTCCTTTGCATAGTGAGTTAATTGAAGCCAATTTGGACTGGGAGATCCACACCTGTAGAGTGAGTTTTGTACTCACGGACTGTAAGAAAGGGGCCTTGGAGATCATCAATTATGTCCCCAACCACACATCCCACTTAGGAACAGTGAGGTCCCAGTGATGACAAGTAGTTTAAGTATGTGTGTTAGAGCTGAAGCATCAACCTAGTACCCTGGGATCTTTTCATCACCCAAAGTTTTGCTCTCCTTAAAGCTATCTCTGACATGTTTATCAATAGATTGTCTCCTTTTCATTCAGAAGTGTAACACTGGGACACAGAAAGTCTCCACCATTGTAGTTTGGCCTCAATTAACACACTGTTGAGTAATCGGCAGAAAGTAAAAACATTTGTTGGTTTCTATAATATGGCACCAAACATGCAACCTAATCAATTATTCTTTATAACTGTGTACCTACCTCTTTATAACTGTGTATCTACAAGCCATTGGATCAGTGGATTCAGATAGTCAAGGCACTGTTAGGATTAATATAGTCTCCAGAAAGAAGGTTGCTAACAAAGAGGTATGCATCATGAAATGGTTTTAAGAAAAATAATCCTGAATGCTGGTTTCTTAAAGTTGATGCTTCCTCAGGAAAGCAGTAGGTTGCCTGTGGAGGTGACTTACCCAGCATGTGGCTAACTTACAACAGCTGTATTTAGAATACACACTCAGCCTTTATCCCTGGAGCTGAAGGAGAGTTTAGTGATTTATGCTTTTGCTGCTCAGGTTGAATTGATGGAATGGACCTCAAAATATATTAACTATAAGGCACACTTAGAAGCACTGAAAAAGTCCCACATGCACAGACACCAGCAAGCAAGATAAAGCAAACTCTGAGGAATTCTCATTTAGATGGGGTTCTTCCTGTGAGCATACCTAGTTCTGCTCCTCTTAACACTAGTGCTGAGGCTCCAAAAGTCAGTAGGGTGTCCCAGAGCAGAGATGTAGCAGTTCTGGTTCTATTGCTTGCTAGCTCTGTGGTCTTGGGCAAGTTATTTACCCTCTGCAAGCCTCAGTTTCCTGATGTCTAAAATTTAAATAATAATATCTAATTCATAGGATTGTTTTGAGTATTACATGAAGTAGTCCCAAGTTTCTAAGTAAGACAGAAAGAATAACTAGTGTTTTCCAAGCACTTTCTGTGTGCCAGGCAGTTCTACATACTTCACAAATATTAACTCAATAAAATACTAGAAAAAGCCTGTGAGATAGCCAATATTTTTGTTTCAGTTTTACACATGAAAATATTGAGGCATAATGATGTTAAATAATTTTCCTAACATCACATAAATAGTAGTTATATTGCTGGGATTCAAACCTTGATAGTCTGGAACCAAAGGTAATATTCTTATATGTTAGCTATTATTGTTGTGGTGGTCTTAGAATAACACATAAGGGCAAATTAGGACATTTTAGTAAATTGTATGCAGAGTAGCTAGTAGTTTAACACAACTTCATTGAGGAAAAGGATGATATCAACTTCAGAAAGAGGAGAAATTCAGAGGAGTTAGTAGGTGAAGAGGGTTGGGTGAGCAGGGTATTTCAGTTTCAGCATCTTTGGGAAATATAAGGAATTTAAATTGCTAGGATCTGAAATCAGAGTCACAGAATCTGTAGATGATGCCAGGGAAGTACCAGGTCATGAAGAATCTTGTGACAAGGAGTTGTGATAAGAAACCTAAAGGAGACCAAAATGGAAGTTATAGAATTGAAAAATAGAATATCAGAAATCAATAATTTACTGAATGACCTCAATAATAGCATGGAAGTTACAGAGAACACTCAGTGAACTTGAGAACAAACTGATAGAATTCACCCAGTAAACAACAGGGAACAGCAGACTTACAGAAAAAAAATGGAGCAAAGCTTCAGAAATCTATAGAACAATAAGAGAGAAAATATTACTATTTTCAGAGTTCCAGAAGAAATGAAAAAGGGAATGAGGTTGAAATATTATTTGAGGAAGTAATCACTGAAAACTTCCTAAATTTTGCAAAAAATATGAACCTACCAGACTCAAAAAGCTGAGTGAACCCAAACAGGACAATTATCTCAAAATCCACATCAAGACAAATTATAACTAAACTTCCGAAAACTAAAAAACAAAGAAGAATCTTGAAAGTCGACAGAGAAAAATGACATATTACTTTTAGGGGAACACTAATTTGAATGACAATAGATCTTTCATCTGAAGCCATGTAAGTCAGGGGGAGGAGGCACAGCCTTTTTTAAGTTCTAAGAGAAATAACTGTGAACTACAGATTTTATCTAGTGAAATTAGCCTGCAGAAATAAATAGCAAATAAGGTTATTCCCTGTTGAAAAAAAATACTAGAATAATTTGTTGTTCACAGACTTACCCTTAAATATTGGCTAAAAAATATTCTTCAAACAGAAAGAAAATGATAAAATTCCAAATGATTGCATAAGATCTCCAACAAGGGTTCTTAACCAGGATGAACTGGCTGAAATGACAGAAACGCGATTCAGAATAAGAACAGGAATGCAGATTATCGAGATTCAGGAGATGGCAAAATACAATTCAAGAAAACTAAGAGTCAAAATAAAATGATACAAGAGCTGAAGAATGAAATAGCAGGTATAAAAAGGATCTAGTGGATCTGACAAAGCTGAAAAACACACTATGAGAATTTCACAATGCTGTCACATGTATTGACAGAATAATATCCCAAGCTGAGGAAAAAATTTCAGAACTTGAAGAGGGAAATAAGACAGTCAGACAAAAATAAAGAAAAAAGAATGAAAAGAAATGAATAAAACCTATGGGAAATATGGGACTATGTAAAGAGGTCAAATCTATAAATCATTGCCGTCCCTGAAAGGGATGAGGAGAAAGTAAACAACTTGGAAAACATATTACAGAATATCATCCACAAAAACTTCCCCAACCTTGCTAGATAGACCAACAGTCAAGTTCTGGAAATACAGAGCACCCCTGCAAGATTCTACTCAAGAAAATCATCCTCAAGACAAATAATCATCAGATTGTCAAGGTCAAAATAAAAGACAGAATATTAAAGGCAACTAGAGAGAAAGGCCAGGTCACTTACAAAGGGAATCCCATCAGGCTAACAGTGGATCTCTCAGCTGAAATCCTATAAGCCGGAAGAGATTGGGGGTCTACATCCAACATCCTTAAAGAAAAAAAATCTTCAATCAAAAATTTCATATCCAGCCAAACTAAGCTTCCTAAGAGAAGAAGAAATAAGATCCTTTTCAGATAGGGAAATGTTGAGGGAATTCATTACCATGAAACTCACCTTGCAAGAGATCATGAAAGGAGCACTAAATATAGAAAAGAAAGGCTGCTACCAGCTAATACAAAAACACACCCGAATACACAGACCAGTGACACTATAAAGCAACCACACAAACAAGCCAGCATAATAGCCAGTGACCACATGACAGGATCAAATCCACACATGTCAATACTAACCTTGAATATAAACCGATTAAATGCTCCACTTAAAAGGCTAAATAAAAAAGCAAGATCCGATGGTATGCAGTCTTCAGGAGACTCAGCTCGGATGTAATAACACCTATAGGCTTAAAATTAATGGAAGAAGGACAATATACCAAGCAAATTAAAATCATAAAAAGCAAGGGTTGCAATCATAATTTCAGACAGAACAGACTTTAAATCAACAAAGATAAAAGGCTTCAAGTCAGCAAGAATACTTAACAATTTTAAATATATATGTACCGACCACAGGAGCATCCAGATTCATAAAGCAAGTTCTTAGACACTTACAAAAAGACTTAGAATTCTGCACAATAATGGTGGAAAACTTCAATACTCCACTGACAATATTAGATCATCAAGGCAGAAAATTAACAAACCCTACCCCAAAACAACAGAATATACATTCTCCTCACTGCTGTATGGTACATACTCTAAAATCAATGAGATAATTGGACATAAAACAATCCTCAGTAAATTCAAAAGAACTGAAATCATACCAAACACACTTTTGAATCACAATACAATAAAAGTCAAGACTGAAAAAAATTGCTCAAAACCATGCAACTACATGGATATTAAACAATGCACTTCTGAATGACTTTTGTGTAAATAATGAAATTAAGGCAGAAATCAAGAAGTTTTTTGAAACTAATGAGAAAAAAGGTAAAAGATACCCTATCCTCTGGGACACAACTAAGGCAATGTTAAGAGGGAAATCCCACTAAATGCTCACATTAAAAATTAGAAAGATCTCAACTTAGTAGCCTAACACCACAACTGAAATAATTAGAGAAGCAAGAACAAATCAAACCCAAAGCTATCGGAAGACAAGGTATAACCATAATCAGAGTTGAACTGAAGGAAATTCAGATATGAAAAACCACTCAAAAGATTAAGATATTTAGGAATTGGTTTTGTGAAGAAATTAATAAGATGTTAACAAATAGGCCATTAGCTAGACTAATAAAGAAAGAAAGAGAAAGGATCCATGTAAACATAATGAGAAATAACAAATGGGACATTGCCACTGACTCCACAGAAGTAGAAATAAGCATCAGAAACTACAATGAACACCTCTACAGAAAAGCTAGAAAAGATGAATGAATTTCTGAACACATACAGCCTTGCAAGACCGAACCAGGAAGAAATTGATTCCCTGAACTGACCAATCATGAGCTCTCAAATTTAATCCATAACAAATAGCCTATCAAAAAAAAAAAAAAAAAAAAAAAATCCCAGGACCAGATGGATTTGTAGCTGAATTCTATCAGATATACAAAGAAGAAGTGGTATGATTCCACCTGAAACTATTCCAAAAATTTGAGGAGGAGAGACTCTTCCCCAACTCATTCTATCAGACTAGCAACATCCTGATACCAAAACCCAGCAGAAACACAACACAAAAAGAAAACTCCAGGCCAATTCTTGATAAACACTGATGCAAAAATCCTGAACAAAATACTTGCAAACTGAATCCAGCAGCACATCAAAAAGCTAACCCAATATGATCAAGTAGGCTTAATCCCCAGAATGTAAGGTTGGTTCAATATATACAACTCAATAAATGTGATTCATCACATAATAAAGACAAAAACGGCATGATTGTCTCCATAGATGCAGAAAAGTCTTTCAATAAAAGGCAATATTCCTTCATGTTAAAAACTCTCAATAAACTAGTATTGAAGGAACATACCTCAAAATAATAAGAGCCATGTATGACAAAGCCACAGCCAACATCATACTAAATGGGGAAAAGCTGGGAGCATTTTCTTTGAAAACTAACACAAGGATGCCCTCTCCTACCAGTTCTTTTCAACATAGTATTGGAAGTCTTGGCCAGAGCAATCAGGCAAGAGAGAAAAGTAAAGGGCATTTAAATTGGAAGAGAAGTAAAACTATCCCTGTTTGTGGAAGACATGATTCTGTGTCTAGAAAACCCCATAGTGTTCGTTCAAAAGCTCCTTAAGCTCATAAACAATTTCAATAAGGCTTCAGGATATAAAATCAATGTACGAAATTTACTAACATTCCTACACACCAACTAGCCAAGCTCAGAGCCAAATCAGGATGACAATCTCATTCACAATTGCCACAAAAAGAATAAGACATCTAGGAATACAGCTAGCTAGGCAGGTAAAATATATCTACAGTGAGAATTATAAAACTCTTCTTAAAAGAAATTAGAGATGACACAAGGGATGGAAAAATATCCCATGCTCATGGATAGGAAGAATCAGTATCATGAAAATGGCCATACTTCCCAAAACAATTTATAGATTCAACACTACTCCTCTCAAACAACCCATGACATTCTTCACAGAACTAGAAACAACTATTTTAAAATTCATATGGAACAACAACAACAAAAAGAGCCCGAATAGCCAAGGCAATACTAAGCAAAAAGAAGAAGGCTGAAAGTATCATATTACCCAACTTCAAATTATACTATAGGGCTGTAGTAACCAAAACAGCATTATACTGGTGCAAAAAAGGACACACGGACCAATGGAACAGAATAGAAAGCCCCAAAAGAAGGCCACACACTTACCACCATTTGGTCTTTGACAAAAAACAAGCAATGAGGAAAAGAATCCCTATTTAATAAATGGTGCTTGGAGAACTGGCTAGCCATATGCAGAAGACTGAAGCTGTACCCTTTCCTTACACCATATACAAAAATCAACTCAAGATAGATTAAATACTTAAACGTAAAACCCCAAACTATAAAACACCCCCAGACGACTTGGGCAAAATCATTCTGGACATAGGAATGTAAAATATTTCATGACAAAAATGCCAAAAGCAATTTCAACAAAACCAAAAATTGACAAATGAGATCTAAGTAAGCTAAGTAGCTTCTGCACAGCAAAAGAAACTATCAACAGAGTAAATAGACGATGTGCAGAATGGGAGAAAATATTTGCAGACATTGCATCTGACAAAGGTCTAATATCCAGCAGCTATAAGAAACTTAAACAAATTTATAAGGAAAAAAACAATCTCATTAAAAAGTTGGCAAAATACACAAACAGATGACACTTTTCAAGAGAAGACATACAGAAGACATACATGTGGCCAACAAGCATGTTTAAAACGCTCAATATCACTGATCATTAGAGAAGTACAAATCAAAACCACAATGAAATGCCATCTCATACTAGTCAGAATGGCTATTTATAGAAAGTCAAAAAGTAACAGATGCTGGTGAGGTTGTAGAGAAACAGGAACATTTATACATGGTTGTAGGAGTGTAAATTAGTTCAATCAATATGGAAAGCAGTGTGGCAATTCCACAAAGAAGTAAAAACAGAACTGCCACTTGACCCAGCAATCCCATTACCGGGTATTCACCTACAAAATATAAATCATGCTGTCACAAAGACACATGCATATAATGTTCATTGCAGCACCATTCACAATAGCAAAGACATGCAATCAACGTAAATGCCCATCAATGATAGATTAGATAAAGAAAATGTGGTACCTATATACCATGTTATACTGTGTGGCCATATATGAGAGCAAGATCATGTCTTTTGCCAGAACATGGATGGAGCTGGAGGCTATTATCCTTAGCAAATTAACACAGGAACAGAAAGCCAAATACTACATGTTCTCACTTATAAATAGGAGCTAAATGATGAGAAATTGTGAACACAAAGAAGGGACCAACAGATACTGGGGACTACCTGAGGGTAGAGGACTGAGGATGAGCAGGAGCAAAGAAAATAACTATTGGGTAGTAGGCTTAATACCTGGGTGATGAAATAATCTGTACCACAAATCCTGGTGACATGAGTTTACCTATATGTCAAACCTGAATATATATCCCTCAACCTAAAATAAAAGTTAAAAAAAAGAAAACGATTTTTTTAGACTATTAGGAAGAAAGAAGGAACAAAAAAGCAGAAATAAGAGTACATATAAAGGACTATTTTCCCCTTCATGAGTTTTATAAATCATAATTGATGATTGAAATAAAAATAATGATATTTAAAAGTGGAGAAGGAAAATGAACCTAAATTGAAGGGAGGTTTTCACATCTGAAATGTTGATACCAATAGAATGTGATAAGCCATATGATAAGCCGCATATATATGTTGTAATAACCTCATCCCACAAAAAACTACAAAGGCTGTACAAAGAAATGCTCCCCAAAACACTATAAATAAATCAAAATGGAATCATAAGAAATGTTATTATAACCCATAGGAAGGTAAGAAAAGAATAGCAGCGTAACAAGAACAGAGGAAATGGAAAACAAATAATAAAATGGTAGGCTTCAGTACCAACATATCAAAAATTATCTTAAATATAAATGATCTGAATACATCAATCAAAGAAAGAGATTGATTGAGTGAACATAAAAAGACCCAATGATATACTTATTACAAGGAATTCACTTTAAATTCAACAATATGGGTGGATCAAAAATAAAAGAATAGAAAAATGTACTATGCAAAACATTCGGCAAAAATGCTGATGTGGTCTAATAAAGTAGACTTCAGAGCAAAGAAAATTACTAGAGAAAAAGTTATATGACATAATAATAAAATGATCAACCACTAGGAAGATGTAGTAATTTTAAATGTACACACCAAACAACAGATCCTCAAAATACATAAAACAAAAACTTATAGAATTGCAAGAAGAAATAGATAAATCTACAGTTATAATTCAAATTTCTGAATTAAAATTTCCTTTTAGCAACTTATAGAACTCCTAGACAGTAAATCAGAAAATACTTAAAAGATATGAACCACACAATTATCCGCCAATAGTATCTAAATGACATACATAAAAACGCCACACAATAGCAGAATAAACTTTTTCGCCAATAGCAGAATAAACTTTTTTTTTCAAGTGTCCGTTTAACATTCAGTTATATATGCGATATTTTGGGCCATAACATAGACCTTAACAAATTTATGAGAACTGAAATCATACAGTGTGTTTTCTCCGACTACAATGGAAACAAACTGGAAATCAATAAAAGAAAGTCTACAGGAAATGCTCAAAATATGTGGGAATTAAGCAACATACTTCCAAATTCTTTATTGGTCAAAAAGGAAATCTCCAAGGACATTTAATAAATATACAAAACCAAATTAAATGAAAACAATAATGTGTCAAAATATATGGGATGAATCTAAAGCAATCTTGAGAGGGAAATTTATAGCAGTAAAAACTTACTCTAGATACAAAGTGTTTTGGAGGCCCCCAAGACCACTCCTGTTTTGGTGATTTCATTAGAAGAGCTTTTTGGACTTAGAAGTTATTATACTTAAGATTGTGGCTTATTATGGTGAAGGGTCCCAAGGAAAATCAGTGAAGGGAAAAGGTATATGGGTAAAGTTTGGAGAAAATCAGGCACAAGCTTCTAAGAACATTCTTCTAGTGGAGTCACTAGAAGATACACACACTTAATACATATAGGATACACTTAATTCCTCCAATAATAAATTGTGAAAGTGACTGTAAATTTTTATCTATTACAGAGACTTGTCTATGCCTATAAGTTCACAGTTTTTATTGTGAGTTGGTTACATAAGGATATATTATCATAAGGAAATGAGTTGTTCAATAATCACATTCCTTGTACGAACTATCTAGAAAGCCTGGCACAAAATGGTTCAAGGTCCCAAGTGTTTAAAGCATTCCTAGCAGTTAGAACATTCCAAGATCTCAACTCCCAAGAACTGTTTAAGGACTCACCACAAAACTGGCCTTTCTTGAGAATTATAAACTCAGAGTAACTCAGGCTGACTGGGATAACTCTTTTCTGTACAGAAGAAAAAAAAATCAAATTAATAATCTAAATTTCTATACCAAATGGTTAGAAAAAAAAGCAAAATACATCCAAAGGAAGCAGAAGAAAAAATAATAAAGATTACAGCAGAAATCAATAAAATTTAGAATGAGTAATGATAAACGAAGTTAATGAAAGCAAAAGCTGATTCTTAAAAAAGTCAATAAAATCAACAATCTCTAACAATGCTAGTAAAAATAAAAAGTGAGAAGACATCCCTCATATCAGGAATGAGATAGAGGATATTATGACAGATGCTGCAGCCATACATTGCTAATTAGAGAATACTGTGAAAAACTTTATGCTATAAATTCAACACTAAAAAAATACAAACATTCCTAAGATATTTTAGATACTACAAAAACTCAACCAAGTTGGAATAGGTAATCTAAGTTGTCTTAAAATTATTACAAAATTGGATTAATAATATAAAAACTAATAATTAAGAAATCTCAAGTTTGGGCACTGTGGCTCACACCTGCAATCCCAGAGTTTTGAGAGGCTGAGGTGGGAGAATTACTTGAGACTAGGAGTTTGAGGCCAGCTTGGACAACAAGGTAAGACTCCATCTCTGTAAAAAGTTTAAAAATTAGCTGTGTGTGGCTGTGCACAGGTGTAGTTCCAGCTACTCCGGGGGCTGAGACAGGAGGCTTACTGAAGTCCAGGATCTCAAGGCTGCAGTGAGCTATAATTATGCCACTACACTTGATTCTGGGTAACAGAGCTAGATTGTCTCTTAAAAAAAAAAAAAGTAAAATAAAAACATTTTGAGACCAAAATGATTTTATTAAAGAATAATACCAAACAGTTAAAGAAGCATTAACACAAATTTTACACAATCTCACCCAGAGAATAGAGAGGAAACACTTCTTGCCTTATTTTATGAGACCAGTAGTACTCTGATACCAACACTAAACAAAGACAGTACAAAGAAGGGAAGCCACAGACTTGTATCTCTCATGATTTTAGACATAAACATTTTAAACAAAATATTAACCATCCCTATCTAACAATATTTTAAAAAATTATAAATCATGACCAGCATATTTATTTCAGGTATAGAAAGGTGACTTAACATTCTAAAATTAATCAATGTAATATATCATGTCAAAAAGCTAAGAAAAATGCAATGATGATGTCAATTGATGCAGAAAAGAAAACTAACAATATCAAACATTTATCATGATAAAAACATTTAGCAAGTTATGAATAGAAATTACTATGACTTGCTATGAGCAACTACAAAAAAAACTATAGCTAATATCATACTTAGTGGTCCAAGATTAAATGCTTTCCTCCCAACATTGAGAACAAGGCAAGGATGTCTCTGATATTACTCTTATTCAATAGAGTACTGGTACTGTAGCCAGGGCAATAAGCTAAGGGGAAAAAAAAGGCACACAGATTGGAAAGGAAGGAATAAAACTAGAATTTTATGAAGAAAACATGATTATCTTAGTATAAAATTCCAAAGAATCTAAAGAAAAACAATCCTATAACTAATAAATGAATTTATCAACTATGTGAGATATAAAATTAAAACACTATTGTAAGTTATAAAATTACAACACGCACTATTTACAATAGCCAGGATTTGGAATCAACCTAAGTGTTCATCAACAGATAAATGGATAATAAAAGATGGTATATATTCACAACAGAGTACTATTCAGTCATAAAAAAAACCCCACAAGGTTTTATCATTTGCAACAATATGGATAGAACTGGAGAACATTATGTTAAGTGAAATAAGCACCGAAAGACAAACTTTGCAGTTTCTACTCATTTGTGAAAGCTAAACATTAAAACAATCAGACTAATGAAGATAGAGAGTAGAATGATGGTTACCAGATGGGCATTTATTCAGAGAAATGAAGACCTATATTTTTCACAAAAACCTGTATATAAATATTTATATATACTTTATTCATAATAGCAAACACTGGAACCAATTCAGATGTCAGTGGGTGAATGGCTAAACAAATTGTTACATCTATATCATGAATTACTGCTCAGCAATGAAAAAGCCTCTAACTTTCCATGGGTACGACAGCCTGGATAAATCTCAAGAGAATTACGATGACTGAAAGAAAAAAGCCAATCCCAGAAGCTATGTTTTATAATTCCATTGAAATAACTTTCTTGAAAATACATACTTACAGAAATAGAGAACAGATTAATGGTTACCAGGGGTAAAAGTAGGAGTGGACCAGAGGACAGTGAGTATAGCAAAAAGGGAAACATGAGAGATTGTTTTGGTGATGGAACTGTTCTGTATCTTGACCGTATCAAGTGTCAATCCTGGTTGTGATATTGCACTATAGATAGGTTAAGATCTTACTTTTGGGGGAAACTGGATGAAGGGTACGTGGTATTTATCAATATCATTTTTTACAGTTGCATTTAAAGGTATAATGATCTAAAACAAAAGTGTTTAAAAAAAAACTTGCAAATACCATGTGACTCTGAAATTTCAGTCTTGGGCATTTAATATAAACAAACAAAAACTTACATTCCCACAAAACCTATACACATGTTCATAGCAGCTTTCTTCATAATAGCCCCAATCTAGAAATAGCCTAGATGTGGTTCAATAGGTAAGTAAACAAATGGGGGAACATACATACATTTCATGGAATACTACTCCACAATAAAAAAGGGAAAATAATAAGAAATACACACAACTTGGAAGAATTTCCAGTGAATTCAATTGATAGAAATAATTTCAAGTTATATACTGTATGATTTAATTTATATAACGTTTATGAATGACAAAATGTTAGAAATGGAGGAGAAATAAGTGGTTGTCAGGGAGTAGTGATGAAAGAGGTACAGGCAGAAGAGAATGAGTATCATTACAAAAGGTCAACACAGGGAATCCTTGGATTCCTTGGATTCAGTACCTTGTCTGTGGTGATGGGTACATGAACCTATACATGTAGTAAAATTGAATGGAGCTAAATACACACACATGAACACACATAAAAATAAGTATAAGTACCCTTCTCTGGGGATATTTGATTAAATTGCGAGTTTGTATTAATGTCAATATCCTGATTGTGCTATCCTATAGTTTTACAAAATGTTACCGTTGGAGGAACTGTGTAAAGTTTCTCAAGGATATTTTGTATTATTTCTCAAATTGTATTTAAATCTAATTGATTTCAATAAAAATTTAAATCAAAATAACATATAGTATAAAAGGGAGAGAAACAGAATAATAAGACAGTTTTATTAAGAAAATTCTTTGTGGTTACAGCTTGAAATCTAAGATAGCTGAGCCTTTAAGTATTCCAGAATCTTATATTATTGAAACAGATATTTCAACCAATCTAAAGTTAACAGGAGCAAAGGCAGTTACCTAAACATGTCAGAAGATTGAGTTAGGGCTTGTAAGCAGTGTGAATCTCTGGGTGGCCATTGTTTAAACTGGCCTTTGACTGTCCAAGACAGAGGCCACAAAGCTGAGGGATAAGGGGATGAAGAAAGGCCTGTTGATTGAAAACAGAAATTCTCAGATTTGTTTCTGGGTTTAAATATCATGACTTGACAAAATGTCTGGCTTTGCTTTTTGCCCCAGGAATTGCCTGGAAGCAAAGAGACTAAAAGCCAATAATAATAATAATAATAAAAATTTTAAAAAAAGGAATACCTTGGAAAGGGCTCAATGAAGATCCCCAGCCTAGATACCCAAAGCAGACTCTGGGCACCAGGGCAGGGAATCCTGTTATTCCTGCTTAGCAGGACTGATATATGTGAGGGACCAGTCACCACTATGTGTGGTTCCAATTTTCCCTTTTCCATGTGTGAATCTAAAGCGAATCCTAGATATTTCTATTAAATAAGTCAATACATTTCCCTTTTGCTTAAACAACAATTTAGTTTGGTTTAATGTCACAATTAAAGAGATCCTTATAAATACATTGTTCATCCATTTTATACTTAGTGTATGAGTTTTACACACACACACACACACACACACACACACACACACACACACACACAGTAGCACAGCAATGCAGGGGTATTCATCCATACACTGAGGTGACCACACGCTTGCACAGAGGCATGAACATATACCTAAAAGCATCAGTATGCATCTCTACACACACAGACACTCACACATGCAACTGAAAGAGGCAAGCCCACAAGTATTGGAAAAGTCATTCACAGTGGTATATGTGTGTGCATACAGAGTAATAGCTCCAGCAAAAACTACTATTATGAGTCATCCTCTGCCTGACACCTTTGGGCATATCATTAGCCTAAGGGTATTCAAAGGAAGGGATGATGCAGTTATTGCAAACAATTAATGAGCAGAGTCACATTTTGGTTTGAGCTTCAAAGATGATGTAAGATTATAATATAATGAAGGTTTCTAAGGTTCAAAATCTGCTAATTAGCTTGTGTGTTCACTTCAATGCAGCTTTGGTTCCCACAAATAAAATCGGTGCCTAGATATCTTTATAGTCTTCTCTGCAGAGCTGGGTTTGCGAAGACTGTAGACTGACAGTGTGATATCATTTCTCTCCTTCTTGGTATATGCATGGACAATAAAGCTAAGCCTCAGTTACTTGAGAAGTAGTGATCAGGGAATGTGAAATGTTGGCCATACTGGGGCTTTGTAAGGCAGACTGGACAGTGATGAAAGAGGAAAAAAGGAACATTTTATATTCTCACTGAACTTGATTCTAAAATATATGGAGGAGGAGGCATAATAAACGGGCACATCACTTAAGGATTTTCCTTCTTTCATCAACGTCTTGAAGAAATTTAGCATTCATACAATATTTCATCTACAGATCATATTTCAGAACTGTCAGTTTCTCTATAGTATTCTTTATAACTGTATCTCCTGCCCCAGTTTAATAATCCAATCTGGGGTCATGACTTGCATTTAGGTATCGTGTTTCTTTACTTTCCTTTAATTAGGAACCATATTCAGTTGTTCTTTGTTTTTTATATTATTAATAATTTTGAAAAATAAAGGTCAGCTATTTTGAATATTGTTCCTCAATGTGGATTTTGTTCATGTTTTCTCATGAAAACATTGTATGTTGTTTATTTAAATAAAGTGTACATTTTTCCTATATGGTTAGTGTACTCCATAGGTGATATATTATCTTTCATGGGGCATCACATCCAGAGGCACAAGATGTCCGTGTGCCCTTCATTGGTAATGTCAATTTAGATCAGTTGGCTGCAAGTGTTCAGTTTCTCCACTTTTTTCTTTATAAGTAATTTATAGTGCTATGCTTTTAGATTTTGCAAGTATTTTTTTATAAAACTACCTTCCTCTACCCAAGATCCATTGGTTGTTTCTTGTCTATCTTTCTATATCCATCTATCCATCCATCCATCCATCCATCCATCCACCCACCCACCCATCCATCCATCCATCATTTATTTATCTATGTAATTTTTATTGGCAGAGACTAATGGGTTTTTATTATTTTCAGCTGTTTATGATCTACATCAGTTCTCATTAATTTTCATACTCAAATTGTCCCAGATATGAAAATGGAAGCCCCTTCAAACATGCTTCTGTGTATTGTTATAGGCTTCCCAATTTTTAAGACACTTTCTTACTGTTTGGCACCACAAGATGATGATATTATTTTGTACTTTTCCTGCCCCAGTTACTGAATTAGCTATTTCCACAAGGAATACTGGTTTAGTGGGAATGGGATTTAGAAACTGAGATCTAGATGTGTTCATTTCTATAGGAGTGCACTGTTTTGAGATCTTTCATAGGCAGACCTAGGAAATAGATACCTATATGGAATCATGAGTTTATTTTGTTTCTTTGAATGCATCTCGGCCTTACAGGGTTTTTCCTTGCCTTCTCCCATTCTGTATGTGTATTTCTTCCTTCCAAGAACTCTGGCTTCCAAGGATATCTGTATACTTGCTCTTTTGTTTGGTCTTGTTGACACACACACAAAGTTCTTTCAGTAATATTATTCTTATGACACTATAAACACAAATCAACTAAGAAGCATACAAGATTTGTTTGTAGATCCTTTTTTTCACCCCTTTGGATGAAAGGTATATAAAGTAGAAAACTAATTTACTTGAATAGTTATCTTTTTTTTCCACTTAGTGTCGTTAAATTTATTTAAAACATTCTTTTGTTCATTTTTTTTGTTTATAATTGGTTTTGGTGTTTCCTTTCTTATGCTTGTTGATTTAATTTTGTTTTGAATATGTAGATCATTACTATAATTCCATACATCAACACATTACAAAAACAATGTGCTCATAAAAGTGTCACATCCTCCCTTTTTCTTTACACACCCTGGTAGTTGAGCAATTTTGTTATTTTTTGATTTATCCTTTCAATATTTCTTTTGGGAAAAATAATGTATTTTTTTTTCTTCTCCTGCAAAATACACATAGAAGTAATATGTGTGCTTCTATTTATATTCAAATTGTAGCATGTGTGCTACCAATAGTCTCTCTTATATTTTTACTTTTTATAGTTATCAACATATTTTGGAAATTAAATTTCATGTGTCCTTACCCTCACTTTTAAATGATAGTTTAATTAAACTATTGATTCACCTTATGAACTACTTTGTTTTTTTGAAACCATTGGTGCTGATAAGAAGTCTGCCATCAAATAGCTGTTGTTATTTGTAGAATTTGTCCTTTTTCTTTGTCCTTGAAGTTTTTCAGATTCATTAAGATGACCTGTTGTATAGATTTGGTGTAGAGTTTTCTTTACGAATTCATATTGGCACTTGGAGTGTTTTTAATTCTGATAAATTATTTTCTTTTTTAAGTTTGGAAACTTTTTCTGGAACTCGTATTAGATATAGGTTAGAGCATCTTATTTTATTCTCTATGGTTATTAATCATTCATGTTTTTATCTCTTTATCCTTGTGCTGTTCTTTCTTTAGCTATGTTCTTTTATTGATCAGCTATGTTTAGTTATTGATCTTGTTATATCCATCTATTCTTGCATTATGCTTTTAAAAATATCTTTGAATATTTTATGTTATTTCTTCATTTCTCACCTTGAGTCCCCTAAGATTCTTATTTTAAAGTCTGTCAGCCTACCTCTTAATATCAGTTTTACAGGGAGCAAATTCATGCTCTGATTTTTTTTACCTCATTGGTTGTCTTTCTTCACTCTAGAGTTCTTTATAAGTTTCAGAATTTGAGTAGATGGGCGCATTTTCAGTCAGACAAATAATTTTTGTCTTTTTTCTCCCTGGTCAATATTTTGCATTTCTGTAGGTACTTGAAACTATCTTTCCCCATCCCCAGTTCTGAGTCTGATTTTGTAATGGCATTCTGGGGCTTTAGCTTTATGGTGATTTTAGAGAAAGTGAGTTGCCTTGGTCAGTTCCACACCAGGCTGTATTTGTGTAGTCCTACTTCCTTATTCCACAGTTTCCTGTAAACCATATCTACAGGGATAAAATTGAAGCCTTTTAACTTTCTGCTCCCTTTTATGCACGGAGAATCCCATACATAGTAAATCCCTATCTTCAAGCAATGAGCCTGGTTATGTTCTCCTGTCTTGCATGAAACACTTCTTCAATTATTCTATACCTGCCACTTCTGGTTTCTCTCTCTGAAGGCATGCAGTTTCCTTGTTTCAACTCCCCTTCCCAATGTATGCTCTTTTTCTGTTTATGAATATAACAGCATATTTATTTTCTTCAACTCCAATTTTTAGGTGAGCATATTAACATATTCAGAAGAAACAAATCGTCTCAAGCCACATAGTTAATGTGTGGAAGGGCTGGGACTCATAGCAAGGTATTCTTGGCCTCAGATTTCATAATTTTTTAGTAGCTTCAAGCAGCCTTCTTGGTGGTTTTTGTTTGTCCATTAAGCATTTTTTTTGTCTAAACCTCTAATAGCTTTGGACTTTCTTTTCTAATTTAGACTGTAAAAAAGAGCCCTTTTTCTCTCAAATGCATAATGGTACAGGGAAAGGGAACACTGGGCTATAAGTAAAATTACCAGAGTTCTGTTCCTGGCTTAGAAATTAGGTGTCTCTGGCCCTGAGTTTTATCTTCTAAAACATTAAGTGGTTTGCCTTTGATGAGCTCTAAGTTCCCTTGCAGTTCTAATGATCTGTGAGTGCACCTTCCATATTCCCCATTCTTAGCAGGCTGTATGTTGCTGATTGAATATCGTATTTTAAAAATATGTGTATTATCTGTCACTGAGACTGTTTTTTACAAAAAATGCTCTGTATAAAAACAGAATGGGCTCATCGCCATGAGCAGATGGTTAGTAAGTAGTTTAATGGTTCCATATGGAACATTGTTGTTAAGCCCTGGGCTTAATGGTCTCTCCTTCCCCCTTTTTAAATTCATAGATCATTACTGGAAATGATAAGATAATGTAACTAAAAAAACATGCCCAGTAATTTCCAGGAAGATACTAATGGGCCACCTAGGCAAATGTATCACTGTTTATACTGGAAATGACAGATGAATACCCAAACTCTCAAATGAATAGCTAAATATTTTCATTTATTGAGTCAGATTTGAAAAGAAGTTATAGCATTATATGCATAAAAGTAGGCAAACACTTCACAAAAGAATACACACACACACACACACACACACATATATATAAATAGTCAATAAGCACATGAGAAAGTGCTTGTTGAGAATAAAACCACAATAAGGTAAATTATAAATGGCTAAAATCAACAACACTGACAATATTAAATGCCAGTGATGATATGGAGCAACTGGAACTTTCAGACATTGCTGTTCTGAGTGCAAAATGGTACACAGCTATGGCAAAGTGCTCTGCAATCTGCAGTTTTTATAAAATTCATCTAAGATGTACTCCATGGTTGTTCTACTTCTAAGAATTTACTTAAGACATATGAAACTATAAATCCACAAAACACTTAAACAGCAATGTTTATGGTATATTATTAATTCAATGGAATATTACTTAGGCATAAAAAATAATGAACTACTTTTACATATAACAACACGGATCTCAAAAACATCAGATTAACTCAATGAAACCAGATTCAACAAAATACACACTTTCTGGTCCCATTCATTCAAATCCAAGAATAGGCAAAACTAACTATGGAGATAGAAATCAGAAGTTTGTTACATTTTTGGAAAAGATTGACTGGAAAAAAATACAAGGAACTTTCTGAGGTGATAAAGATATTCAATATTTTGTTGGGGAAATGATTATACAGGTGTACAAAATTGTCAAAACTCATTGAAGTCAACACTTAACAATTTGTGCATTTTACTGTATGTTAATTATCCCGCAACTAAAAAGTGACTACAGATAAACTGATATATTCCAGCCTCTTAACCCAGTCATAGATTGTGTTGATTGATAGGAAATATTCACACTTCACACTTTTTAAGCATTCATTATAGGTTAGACTTTTATCAATCTGCTTTGAAATGCCTTAAGTTCCTTTCTTACCAGATATTTTCTTTTAATTGGAGAATTGAGAAATTGCACGGTTAGCTTTGCATTTGTATAGAACCCAATGTTTGGTGGCTTAAATTTAATATAGTTTACCTGAAGTATAAAACCCATGCTTCTTCTAAACGAAGATGGTAATGTAGCCATTTACCAATTATTGTGCTTTGAAGAGCTCTCTTGGTCTCATGATTGTTTCTCCTGAAAAACCTTTTCTTTCCTCTTTTTTTATTTTTCTTTTTTGAGATGGAGTTTTGTTCTTGTCATCCAAGCTGGAGCGCAATGGTGGTATCTTGGCTCACTGCAACCTCTGCCTCCTGGGTTCAAGTGATTCTCCTGCCTCAGCTTCCTGAGTAGCTGTGACTACAGGCATGTGCCACCATGTCTGGCTAACCTTTGTCTTTTTAGTAGAGATGGGGTTTCACCATGTTGGCCAGGGTGGTCTTGAACCCGTGACCTCAGGTGATTCACCCACCTTGGCCTCGCAAAGTGGTGGGATTACAGGCATGAGCCACTGTGGCTGGCCAAAAACTTTTATTAAAAATGTGATTCTGTAAAGCGTTCTGAAGATGCATTCTGTATTTCTTATACATATCCTACTGAATGAGTGAAGGAAAGTAGACCTGGAATTGCCATTGAAATTTCTTACCCATAGCTAGATTGCAGTCTAAACTCCTTTGTCTTATTAAGTACTACAAGCTCTTTTCTGTTGTTATGAATTCAGGGTTATGAAGAAATATGACCTTTTGATAATAGATATATTGTGCTTTATTATGTAGTTAGGAACCCATGGCTCTCAACTTAGGCAGACTTAGGTTTAAACACCTTGGCTCCACCACACACTAACTGTGCTACCTTAAACAAGTTTTCAGTGTTTTTGAGTATGTCTTTATTTAGCTTTGCACAATAATAATGTAATAATAATGTCTATCTAAAAGGTTTTGTGTTATGACTTAAGTAAAGCAATAGTGTGGTGTTTGGTGTGGGTAAGTAACCATAATTATCATCATGTCTTAGTCTGTTTATACTGCTATTGAGGGAATACCTTAGGCTGGATACTTTATAAAGAAAAGAGGTTTGCCAAGTGCGGTGGCTCACGCCTATAACCCCAGCACTTTGGGAGGCCAAGGCAGGTGGATTACGAGGTCAAGAGATCGAGACCATCCTGTTCAACAAGGTGAAACCCCGTCTCTACTAAAAATACAAAAATTAGCTGGGCATGGTGGCATGCACCTGTAGTCCCAGCTACTCAGGAGGCTGAGGCAGGAGAATTGCTTGAACCCAGGAGCTGGAGGTTGTGGTGAGCCGAGATTGCGCCATTGCACTCCAGCCTGGGTAACAAGAGCGAAACTCTGTCTCCAAAAAAAAAAAAAACAGAAAAGAGGCTTATTTGGCTCATGTTTCTGTAGATGGTATAAGAAGCATACTGCTGGCATCTGCTTCTGGTGAGGGCCGCAGGAAGCTTCTAATTATGACAAAAAAGGAAAAGGAGCAGCAATGTCACATGCAAGGAAGGGAGCAAGGGAGAGAGAAGAGGAAGGTGCCAGGCTCTTTTTAATAGCTAGATCTCACTGGAACCAATGCAGTGAGAACCGATTCTTTATGGCAAGTATGTTGGCAAGCCATTTATGAGGGATGAATGGCTTGCCGACATACTTGCCATAAAGAATGACCCCAACACCTCCCACCAGGCCCCACCTCCAACATTGGGGAACAAATTTCAACATGAAACTTAGAAGGGACAAATATTCAAACTATGTCCCATCATTAAGCTTCACTGTTATTACTTGCTTGCTTGATTGCATCACCCACTAAATTGGAAGTCCTTCAGGGATAGAGACCATCACTTAAATGTACATATTTTAACCAGCACCCTGGATAGTTTCACAATAAATGCTGAATAAATGATTTTACTTTTTCTTTCTTTTTTTTTTAATTTTCCACTGCACTCCAGCCTGATGATTTTACTTTTTCATTTTTGTGGTATTATCTCATTGTTCATGCAATATCAACATATACTACTAATAATTAAAATGAGAAGTATTTTAAACATTCACACACAAACATGCGCACTCATAATTATTTAAAGAGGATTCCTGGTCTTGAAAACATTTTTGTTTCTCTTGGCTTTGATTAACATGCTACACTCCCCATATATCCCAGTAGTACAACATGCAATTACTGCAGTGAAAAACTAAACCATTCCATCCTTATTGGCGTTCTGGACATAAACTCAGTCCTCTAAGCACATATTTAAGATCTCATCTATGAGGCCAAAAGGTTTAAACATGGAACAGTAAGCATTTTTTGTGGCATTCATCTGGCATTACTACCTTATGTTAATGCTTCACTTGTGTGTGGATGCCTTTTTATCAAGATAATGAATGCTCTGTACCTGATCCTTTTTTGTGCCCTCCCTCCGAATTCCAACACCTGATGTGGTTGCCTGCACATTGTGTAGCTAAATAGTTATCTGTGGAATGAATGAATAAATGAGAACTTTATCGCACAATTCCAGTCATATATATAATAAAGGGCTACATTTACTGGCTTGTCTTTCTCTTCTTGAATCTTTGTTCATGCTCTCCTGGAGCCAAATCTACCTAAAATCTAGAGGTCAAGGGAGCCTCATCCTTAGTAGTGATACAGAGAGGAAAAGGGAAGGGAGAGGATGGATCTGAGGGCAAACTGGCAGTTGACCAGCATAGGTTTCTAAAGAAAGAGGAGTATGGCCAAGTCTGGAAGGATAAGTTGAATTTTGAAACTTGTAGGGGCAAAAATGAGGCATTTGGGAAAATGAAACCTAAAAGAGCAAAAAGAAAGAGGTATGAGTTATATTGATGTAGTGTGGGAAGCTGTTCTAGGCTGATTAGGAAATGCATGCTGAATAGCACTGGGATTAACTAGGCAAACTGGGTTAGATCATGATCTGGTATGCTAGTAGAGGAGAGACATGATAAATAATGTTGAAGGAAGAACTTTTGGCAGGGGCATGCAGGGTAGATTTGAGTGAGAAGAGACGAGAGGCAGGAAAGCCACAAAGAAAGCTACTGAGGTAAGTGACAAGCCAGAGTCCTGTCAAGGTACTGGCAGCAGGTATAGAGATGAACAAAAGGATTTAAATGTTTAGCAAAATTTTACATTATAGAAGATGAAGATAAAGAATTGGTTAAAAATGATGCCATTTATTTTCGATCTGGAAAATTAGAAGAATAACTGTGATTGAAATGGGTTGGTGACTGAAGATGAGAGCAACATACGATGGACAAATCAAGGAAAATGAAGATATACCACTGAAGCTCATTTGAAAAGATAGATGTGGTGATACAGTTTTGAAGGTCATCAGCAGGTCCTGAGAATGAATGAGGAAAGAAATGCATGGGGAGAGGGGTTGTTGAGAGAGCCAAGGACTAAACCTGGGTAATGTCTTAGAAGAGGCAAGAGGCAGAAGGAGAAAGAGGCACTAGTGAAAGGAACCAAGGAGCAGTCAAAGAGGCAGAAGAGATGGGTAGAGTCTCCAGATAGATAGTAAAAAGGCAAGCCAGGGCAAGATGAGGAGTCAATATCCTGCAGGTAAAGAAAATATGGTTCAATTGGCAAGGTATGTTAGATGAACAATCTAAAATGTATGCTTGAATGAAAGAATAGAAGAACAAAAGTATGGTTACAAGTATTAAATCATACAGAAAAGTTAATAAAAATACAGGCCAAGAAAACATCTTACAAGGTTCACTTTGCATCATTAAATAACAAAGATTACCTCTCTATTCTTAACTTTCCTTAAAATGTAATGATGTACTTCTTTATATTAAAAAAATAAACTGGCTGGGTGCGGTGGCTCATGCCTGTAATCCCATCCCTTTGGGAGGTCAAGGCTGGTGGATCATGAGGTCAGGAGATCAAGATCATCCTGGCCAACATGGTCAAACCCCATCTCTACTAAAAATACAAAAATTAGCTGGGCGTGGTGGCGCGTGCCCATAGTCCTAGCTATTTAGGAGCCTGAGGAAGAATTGTTAGAACCTGGGAGACAGAGGTTGCAGTCAGCTGAGGTCGTGCTGCTGCACTCCAGCCTGATGAAACAGAGATATCCTGTCTTAAATAAATAAGTAAATAACCCAAACATTTACACATACACCTACTATATCTCCTCTTCTATGATTTATTTCCCTGTTAAAACTGTGTGTCCCAATTTACAGCATGTCGTCGTATATCTATGGTGTTGCATATTTTTTAGGTTCCTTTGGTTATTGATGAAACTTTTTTTTTTTTTTTTNTTTTTTTTTTTTTTTTTGCAGTATCATTTAATTGTCTTTGGAGGTTGGAATTTGCCTGGGATTCCTCAAGATTTAGCTCAGCCCTGTTTTGTCATCAAAAGAGATTCTAGACGAGGTTAAACTTACTAAGAAAATGTTGGAGATTATTTGATAATAAGCCATCGACCTGGTTTTGGCATAGTGGACATCGGACTTGTCTGAAGTGCAACAAGGTATATTTGAGGTATATCTTGCTGTGGTGGAAACTATCAGTGGCTAGCAAAAAGAGAAGAACACACAAAGTGAAAACATAAAGAGTGTGTGTGTGTCTTCCATGTGTAAACATGACCTGGAGGTAAGGCAGCTGTTTGAAATGAGGAGATCTGGGTTCTTGCCTGGCTTTGCCATCCCTTGGCTGCATGATTTTGAACAGATCATTCAATTAACCTCTCTGGGCTTTACATGGGTCCTAGGAAAATTAACCAAGAGGAAAAGATGGAAGTGTGGAGCATGCTGCTCGGCTCTATGTAGGTGTTCTTGACTGTTTTTCTTTACTATGCTTTATCTAGGAAGTCAAAAACTTAAATGAAGGGTTATATATCTTGTCTGAGGCAAGACAACGGTTGGTAATTCCTATCTCCTAACTCCTGAAGGCTATAGGCAGTCTTCTGGGCTTTATCTGTATATATGCCTGTTAAGGAGTCCCTTGCAACTGATGCCAAGTCCCAGTCAAGATTTGTGACATCTTACACTTGAGCAACAGAAGCAGGTGCTCTCAGGTGTCCTGCCACTCACTGTAATTTGGTTTGACTGATTCGGTTTCAAACTTGACAATTTACCTTGAATTTCTCGAGTTCAGAGAGGTAAATGCCAGTGGTTAGAACATTTATAAATGCAGCCATAACCTGTGACTGACACTTGAAAGGCCAGCAATTGATTCCAAGCATAGCAGAATATTTGACTGCTCATAATATCCTGCTACATTTACGCAAGCACGTTCATGAACGTACATGCACACACATACACAGCAGATACCTACCTGTGTCTGTGCTAAGTCACATGCACAGGAGATTTTGTTTTGTACCTGAAGGAAGAGAAATGGTGTTTGGGTGGGGTCAGAGTCTAGGAAAAATTAGGACAAGAAAGAGGGAGAAGATGGCATGGCTCATTTCTCATATTTTTCCATTGACTGGGTTTGAGTGCTATAATTAGTGGGGGCTGTGGGCGGGGGCTGGGTGTGGAAGCTGGCAGACCTGTTTAAAAAATATTTTGTGAGATTCTTGGCACAAGCATAACCACTGGGGCCCAGGTGACCAAGGGTGACACTGAGCTGGGGAGGAGGGGCTTCTCATGGATGCTGCATGAAAGCCAGCACAGCCGTGGGGCCAGAGGCCTGGAAACATTGACAACTCTGGCCTAGGCATTGGTCTGCTAATGGGTGGAGCAGCTGTGGTGAGGCTTCTCCTGGGTGATTTGCGGGCAATAGAGAAGACAGAGCAAAACCCAGAGATGGAAAAGGAGGGCCAGGGAAGATGCCCCATGCGTATTCTGTCTGATTGACCAGTCCGTGGGCCTGCCACGCGGTCTGCCCAAGGGACCCCAGGAACAACTGGAACAAGGGTTAGGTGACTTTAATTTTAATACCAGCTTTGTCACGGACTTACTTTGTTGCCTGGGCCAAGTCATCCTTCCCTCTCTAGATCTGTTTTCTCATCTGGGAAATGAGGATTTCGGATTTGGTCTCAAAGATTCCTCCTAGGTCTAACAGAATTAACCTCTGAAGTGTATTAATCTGTTCTCAGTTAATCAAACAAAATATTTTCCTAGTGACTATATCAAGTTTCTACTGCCAAATTCTAGAGATGGAATTATAAGTATATTATATGTTGCCTGTGATACTTGTCGGGTCCAGGTTCAAAACCTATTTTTGTCATTCACAGGCCGTTAATTTTCTTTACCCCTGTGAACTTCAGTTCCTTCATAGGAACACTGAGGATAGTAACGCCTCCTGTTAGGGTTATTAAAAACAAAATGTACAGGATGGGTGCGGTGGCTCATGCCTATATTCGCAGCATGAGCCGAGGCAGGCAGATCATCTGGGGTCAGGAGTTCAAGACCAGCCTGACCAACATGGTGAAACCCCATCTCTATTAAAAATGCAAAAAAATTAGCCAGGCATGGTGGTGGGTGCCTGTAGTCCCAGCTACTTGGGAGGCTGAGGCAGGAGAACTGCTTGAACCTGGGAGGCAGAGGTTGCAGTGAACCAATATCACGTCATTGCACTGCAGCCTGGGAGACAGAGCAAGACTCCATCTCAGTAAATAAATAAAAATTTAAAAGTTCAAAAAAAACCAAAATGTACAATGCATTGAAGACACAGTAGGTGCTCAGTGAATCTTGCCAACCATCATTTTATTATAAATTAGATATTCTGATAATGGACACTATTCACCTATAAATAAAAATGTGACTTAATAAGGATGCCAATAGAAATACTAACACATATGAGCTTGTCAAGAGGTCTTACTGAATTAAGAAAATTTCTTCTCAATATATATTCTATCATAAAAATAAGGAGGCATCCTTCGAGAATGCCTGTTCTTTAGCTGTTTCATTACTCAGGCTCGATTCAGAATCCCATTCAGCTTGTCATTCCTAATGTTTCTTTTCCTCTGACAAGAAACCGAGAAAGTCCAAGGATCTTTTCCACCTGTGCAACTTAAACATTTCAAACTAAGTAAAGGAACTTTGCTTAATTAGGCTAAATATAGCTTCTTTTATTCTGAATCAGTCTCTAGAGAAGGCTATTCATTCACTGAGCTTTCTGTCTCCCACTATGCATTTCTCTCAGAACCTCCATCTCTCCTCCACCCGCCACTCAGAACACTGCGATGTGGCCTAAACTGATGCTGGTCTTGTAAACCTATTCCTTCTCTGTATTATCTAAATACAGGACATTATCTGATATTATGCAGAAGATGGAACTTCCTAAGTCTACACAGTTGCTACGAACAGTTAGGACACTTGACCTTACCTAAGTGTTTTAGGAGAGACTTTGCACACCCAGAGGAAGTCAAATCATTGTCATTTCTCTTGCCCCAGAAATAGTAGATGCTTGATAAAATATGTTAAATTACAGTAACAGACAATATGTGCACATACTTTACCAAGAACAGTTGCAAACAGTTTCTTATATGATCCTTACAGCAGTCCTCTAAGAAAACTATGATTGTGATGTTTAACAAATGAGGACACATGGATTGAGTGATTTTATCCAAGTTCACAAAAATCATGAAGTAGTACAGACTTGACTCTATGAATGAAACAAAAGAATAAAGCAAGTACCAGGCTCTGTTATCAAGTAGGGCATACATTACGGTCCTATAGGTGGGGTGAGGTAAAGGATACTCAATGCCTGAAGGTGTGTAAGAGTCTGTCGATGAAGTATTCTACTGTAAGCTATCCCCACAATTCAAAGACATGCAATACATATCTCAGAGTATTTGAAAGACATGCAATTCATATCTCGTAGTATTTGAAAACAAAAGGGAAAGATGGCTCGTGGTGAGTACGTGTTTTCATTAATGTGTGGATTCTGTGTGTGTGTGTGTGTGTGTTTGTGTGTGTATCTACTACGGAGTTCCAGTAGCTGAATGTTGCAGCTAGACTAATATTTTCTTCCCTAATAGGATATGGTTGTTGCTGGTCTGGTTCATTCTCTCCTGGGAAAGTCCTAATATATGGTCCACTTTCAACAAGGGCTAATAACTAACTCATCAGCCTAATCAAGAAGCATTTGAAAAGTGGGCATATAGCAGATCAATAAAAGCAAGCATACTGAGATTACAACTTTCCTTCCAGTTTAAGGATGACATCAGCAGCTTTATAATGGAAACTATAAAGCTTTCCACTATTTCACTTCTCAGGAATTAGTGACCTGATCCATAATGAAAAGTTCAAAGGTACAAATACTGTAACCATTAGGAAATTAATTGAAGATTAAAATCCATCTACACTTGAGGATATTGATGTATTTTATTCATTTTGCTTTCAATAAAATAGGAGTCATAAAATTATGAAATTAAGCATTCAATCACCGTATTAGGGTTCTCTAGAGGGACAGGACTGACAGGATAGATGCATATATGAATGGGAGTTATTAAAGAGTATTGACTCACACAATCAAAAGGTGAAGTCCCACAACAGGCTGTCTGCAAGCTGTGGAGCAAGGAAGCCTGTCTGAGTCCCAAAGCCTCAAAAGTAGTCAAAAGTAGGGAAGTGGACAGTGTAGTCTTAAGTCTGTGGCCGAAGGCCTGAGAGCCCCTGCCAAACCACTGGTGTAAGTCCAAGAGTCCAAAAGCTGAAGAACTAAGGGTCTTCATGCAGCAAGCACCCAGCATGAAGAAAGACGGAGGCCAGGAGGCTCAGCCAGTCTATTCCTTCCACTTTCCTCTGCCTGCTTTATCCTGGCCATGCTGGTACCTAATTAGATTGTGCCCATTCAGATCGAGGGTGGGGCTGCCTGTCCTAGTCCACTGACTCGAATGTTAGCCTCCTTTGGTAACACCCTCACAGACACACTGAACAACAATACTTTGCATCTTTCAATCCAATCAAGTTGACACTCAATATTAACCATCACAAACACTTAATAAGTGATTTGTCTCTTGCCTTGCCTTGAAGTAAAGGGGGTTTTAGATGTTAGCATTTTCACTTTCATCTTGGCATTCAAGGTCCACTAGGATCTGATTCCAAATTATATTTGTTGTCTTATCATTTTAGGTAACTTTCAAATGGAGAAAAGAGTCTTTCACAGCTATGCCTTGTGCTTTCCTTCTCTATCTTAAATAAACAAAAACAAACTATTGTTTCATCAGCTTGAAACACCTTTCTTCATCTCGACTTACACAAATCCTGTTTCTTCGAGATCAGCTCTAACCACTCGAAGTGGATTTTTTAAATCTCTCCAGCTAAAAGCAGTCTTCCCTCCTCTTCTGAACATGCCTCTCATGCCTATTACTTACACCAATCTCTTTCTTTCTTCTGATATTATTTGTATCTTTTCTGCTCATTAAATAGTAGACTCTGGAGAGGGGGCTATATCTGATTCACACTCACTTCAGCTATTGCTGTAGTAAAACCAAATTCTGCTGCAGGAAAACTAGGGCTGAGTACATCTTCCTTTGGTTTATAGGAACCCCTGCTTACTAAAAATTTTGTATTTTGTTCCTTGTATTTTACATAGTAGAGAGTAGATTTTAAAGTATGTAACCACTTGTAAATATTACATTATATAGTATTTACCATAGCTCCTAGCACATAGTACAAACTAAATATATGCTGAATGAATTAATGAATGAAACATGGATGCTAAATCATACATCTTCTGTCTTAACACTTAGGAAGGACTACTATCTACTTGTATAAGATTTGTGTCCTGACTTCTTTATTTTCCACCTCCCTCTGCTTTTCAGACACTGAAAGATCAAAATTTAAGCTGGGTCCTTTGTAGGGACATGGATGAACCTGGAAACCATCATTCTCAGCAAACTGACAGAAGGGCAGAAGATCAAACACCACATGTTCTCACTCATAGGCGGGTGTTGAACAATGAGAACACATGGACACAGGGAGGGGAGCACCACACACTGGGGTCAGTTGGGGGGAAATAGGGGAGGGACGGAGAGGGGTGGGGAGCTGGGGAGAGATAGCAAGGGGAGAAATGCCAGATGTAGGTGATGGGGAGGAAGGCAGCAAATCACACTGCCACGTGTGTACCTATGCGACAATTTTGCATGTTCTTCACATGTACCCCAAAACCTAAAATGCAATAAAATAAATAAATGGGGGAAAAAAAAAGAAAAATGTAATTTTTGGTACCTCTATTAAAAATATATGTTAACTTAAAAAAAAAAGATCAGAATTAAGCTCTGCATTTTATAGTTTTTCAGTGTATCATGTCTGAAGTTCTCTTGCTGTAGAAAATTTACTTCTTCTCTAATGGTTAAGAAAATAAGTAAAAATAAAAAGCTAGACAGGTAATATATACTGAAAACAATGGTGGGCTTCTTTAGACATTCATGGGAACATTTTAGTGCTTACAATAAATTAGAGCCATGGTTTAAAGACCCCAGTACTTATTTTGGCACTAGCAGAGAAAGATGATAATCATTCTTGTCCTTGACCTCAAATGTCAGGGTTACTTCCAAATATACTAAGTTTATTTCAATTACTTACAAATGTGCTTAAACTATTAATAAATCATCTACATCTATGTATTTTCACCTCATTTTCTATATCCAATCTACATTCAGAGAGTATTTCTGATCCACGTGTGAGAGGAGGGAAAGGGGGAAATAAAAGACTGAGAATTGTCTCAAGAAGTGAAAAAAGGCTTGCACTTGAATTAGGAGGTCAAATTAATGTCACTTGCTGTGACAACTGTGTAAATAATTTCTCTTTTTTGGACATCAAACTTTTAAAAAAGCACCTTATTAAATTACCAATGAAGTCACTCCAAACCCTAATGCTCTTCCCCCACCCCAGATATATGTGTATCTACTGATATGTACGTACGTATGTATGTATGTATCTATCTATTTAATACCTTTTTACAAAAGGTACAATTAAGGCATTTGATTGAGGATTTTTTTCATTTGTGTTCATAAGTCCAATTGAGTGTTTATAGGATCAACAGTCTACAGTTTGATAGCAGGATTTGCTACTGTTATAGAATCAGATGGAAAGCTGTCCATCAAACAATACTGTGAAATGTTTTCCTAAAAATTTAATAGAATTTGGCTGGGTGCAGTGGCTCATGCCTGTAATCCTAGGATTCTGGGAGGCCGAGGCGGGCATATTGCCTGAGCTCAGGAGTTCCAGACCAGCCTGAGCAACACGGTGAAACCCAGTCTCTACTAAAGTACAAACAATTAGCTGGGCGTGGTAGCATGCACTTGTAGTCCCAGCCTCCTTCTGAGGCAGGAGAATTGCTTGAACCTGGGAGGCAGACGTTGCAGTGAGCCGAGATCCCCCCACTGCACCCCAGCCTGGATGACAGAGTGAGACTCCATCTGCGGTCTCAAAAATAACAACAACCAAGCAAATTAGTGGAATTTATCTGTAGAATCACATGTGATTTATTTAATAGAAAGATCTCTGATTATTTTTTTCAATGTTCGCTTCTGACTACTGGCTATTCTGGTTTTTCAAGACTCTTCTGGAGTCTATTTTGTAATTTGTACTATACTAAGACGTATTATCCAATTTGTCTAGATTTTCAAATTTACTGGCATAACTTACAAATAATATTCTCTCTTAACATTTTCAAAATCTGCTCCATATTGGCATTTTAGTCTATTTTCCATTGCTTATCATGGAATGCCTGGGACTGGGTAATTTATAAAGAAAAGAAATTTATTTCTTACAGCTATGGCAGCTGAGAAGTCCAAGGTCAAGGAACGACATCTAGTGAGGCCCTGCTTGCTGGCAGGGACTCTGCAGAGTACCAAGGCAATGCAGGCCATCACATGGTGAGGAGGCTGAGCAAGCTAGTTCATGTTTCTCTTTCTCTTCTTATAAAGCCGCCCGTCCCATTATCATGATAACCCATTAATCCATTAACCTATTATTTCATTAATTCATGAACAGATTAATCCTTCATGACAAAATCACCTCTTAAAGATCCCACCTTTCAATACTGCCACTTTGGGAATTAAGTTTCCGCATGAGTTTTGGAGGGGACAAACATTCAAACCATAGCAATTGATGATCACATTTTTTATTTTGTCTTCTTTCCTTTTCTTTATGAAAATTTTCCAGGAGTTTACATGTATAATTAGTCTTTTCAATGAAGCAGCTATTAGGGTTATTGATTAATCCTAAAATTTATTATTTTATTAATACTTATTTTCTATGTATTACTTTTCAACAACCATTTGATTTAATTCATTGTTATTTTGTATAGTATTTTAAATTGGGTTCATATTTAATTTATATTCAAAATGTCCTGTTTGATAGTAAATGCATTTAAGAACATATGGATTCTTCTCAATATTACTTTGCTACAATAGCTACATCCCACAAATTTTGACACGTAGTATTATTATTGTCATTTATTTCTAAATGGATTTTGACCACAATTATTATCTAAAATGTTTCAATGTTTTCAGGTGGAAGTGTCATTTTTTGGAAAGGATGGATAGCCTTTCTTGTTAATTTCTAACTGTACAGCTTTAAGATCAGAATCTCTGATCTATATATAATTTTTGCTTCATAGTAGGCTGATAATAGGTCAATGTTCATAGATAGGCAAAATTTTTGGAAAATATATAGGTAGTTAGTCAAATTATTCACATCTGTATTTGTTTTTGATCTACTTAAGATGACAGTTATTGAAAAAGATATGTTAAAATATTTCACTGTTTTTGCTTTATTATAGTTTTTTATTTAGTTATTTTGCATCTGTTTTAGTTAGGTATACAGAAGGTTAATGACAGCTTTATTCTCTTAATTATATCTTTTATCAATATAAATAATTCTCTGATATTTTAAAATAATTTTCCCCTTGAGTTCTGCTTTTTACATTAAAATTAATATATCTGCTATTTTCACACTTACCCTATGTATCTCTTTAATCTTTTTATCTTTTCTGGATCTTTCCATTTAGGTATATCTTTTATACATAATTGTATAAAATATACATTATTTTATACAATTATGTATAACAATAATATACATTATTGTTAAACTTCATTCTTTTAACAAATCTTTGTCTCTGACTTATAACAGGGAAATTTATTCCAAAGCCTTTCCCTTTAATGACATTTTGCAATTGTTTCATTCATTTTATTTTATGTTTTTAACTTATGACAAGAAGCAGCATAGAAGAATGTTATTTGCTTTGGCTGGGAAACCCAGTTCTACCATAGTAGATGTGTGACCTTGCTTAAATTACATACATTTTCTGTGCCTCAGTTTCTTCATAAATTAAATAAGAATGATTATAATCATGCTGAATTCATTAACTTTTTGTAGGGATTGAGGAAATTATCATATGCAAAATGTTTAAAACTTTGCCTGAGAAAAAGTGTGTATGAAATAAATGTTAGCTACAATCGTCATTTTGTGTGGAAATACTTGTATTTGTTAAGATTCTCCCCACCTCCTTTCTTCTTTCAGTGGTTTGTAAATGGTGCATTTAAGTCATATTGTTCTAGCAGTTCCTTTGTATATGTGACAGATGCATTTTTGAAATCAACTTTATTGAAGTATCATTTGCATGTGATATCATGTATCCATTTTAAGTATATATGTTGATGAATCATGACAAATATATACAACCACTTAATTACCACCACAGTTGAGATATAGGACATTTAGTAACAGCCTGTGTCATTTCCTATACAACACCCTCCCCAGCCTCCACCTCTTTCCAACACCCTGTTAGTCATTGATATGCTTTCTGCTACTATGGATTAATCTTTTCTAGAGTTTCATATAAATAGAATCACATAGCTGGCAGATAATAATTTTTCCATTATTATCCGGAGTTATTCAGTGGCTCTGCCCTCCCCTAAATGAGGTAAGAACTTCAGTAGTTTTTCTCTTTTCCCCTTCTCTCTGTTACCTTCCATTTTGAGATGACCTAAGATCCTAGTTATAAATATTTGGAGATTATGAACTGAATTATTTTTTAATCTGTTTTCTGCTTGATTTACTCATCACTGCCTCTTGTATCTTCTGTGTTATTTATTTATTTATTTTTGCTTCCCACATTTTTTTTCAGATATTTTTGAGTATATAGATATATATTTTTTCCTAGAGGGCATGAAGGGTGGTAACTTTTCTGAATCTTTGCAACACTCAATATATGCTTATTTTGCTCTCCTATTGGAATGGCAGTTTAGATGCTAAATGTAGGATTCTAAGAAACATTTTCCTCCTTTACTTTCTCCTGATATGTAGTTTTGCCAAGAGGAGCTCAGATTTAGCACTAAAGATTAATACAACTGGGTGTTTTGACTCATTGTTTTTCAATTCAGCAATGTCTATTTCTATTTTGCAGTTCATCAGTGATTTTTTTTTCCAATAATCAAAATTTCAAATGTCAAAGCTCCTAGTTCAGTGTTTCTCTAATTGGAGTGTGCATACAAATCACCTGTGGGTCTTGTTAAACCGCAGATTCTGTTTTAGTCATGCTAGGATGAGGCCTGAGATTCTGTGCTTCCAACAAGCTCCCAGGTGACGGTGATGATCTGTGGACCACCCTTTAAGCATCAAGGCCCTGCCTACCCTGTTTTCATGGATTTGATATCCTTTTAAACCATTCTGAAGATATACATTATTTATCCTAAATTTCTTTTTTTTTTTCTGTATCTTCTACTAACTCTGTCTCCTTGAGATTGCAGTTCTTGTATTTCCTAGGTCTGTGGTTTCTCCATTCTGTATTGATTTTCCTCATTTTTTCCCCTCCCTTTAAAAACGCTTGGTCATCAGTTACCTGTTGCTCATCTATTCCTGTGACTGTGGGTGAGGGGAGGCATGCTGCTCAGAATGCACTGGGAGCAGTGTGAGGATTCTACATCTGCCTAACTTCAGAGCTGGCTCTGCTTTTGTCTATGGGCAATACCACTGCCACCAATTGCTTATCACAAGTAGGGAAGAGTGCTGACCAGCGCAGCTGATAATAATGATGATCAAAATAACCAAATTAACATTTTTGAGTGCCTATTGCATGCAAGGTCCTGTTCTAAGTGCTATACACGTATTAACTTGTTTAACAAATGCATCTTGTCAAAGACATGTTTAAAAATCTAAACCATATCAACGGTTCCTTTCTGTGCTTTTAGTATCGTCTAATTTGCTGAAATTGATGGGCATAATTTATTCTAATTATCTTTCCTTTTCCTTCTTCACTTCTGTTATTAAACGGAAAAATGCTAAATATATAGATATTTGTCTAGATGAAATAGCCCAAATATTCCAGCACAATTATATAATACCCCCAACCCAAACCCTGTATGGTGGACAGAGAATGAAGACAAAGAGCATGAGAGAAGAAGAAAAGAGAGATGAAATAAAAGCAAACATAAGGAGACAGGGTGAATAAAGGGACAATATAAAAGAAGATGGAAAAAATTAATGGAGGTAAAACTTGCATGATAGGGGAGAAGTGGCATGTCCCTGCTTTGCCCTTGCATCCAGAACTCAGCTGCATTTTGCTGAGGTTTCTGTTTAGACCTTCCTTAAACACTTTCACATCTCTGCACACGGCAAGATTAATTGAGTAGCCTTCAACATTCAGACACAGCCCTGGCTGTGGTGACCTTACAGAGCTGACCCAGGAGAACAGGAGGAATATTCATTTTGGCTTCTAAAGAGGCAGATTTTCATAAATTTACTGGAGAGACATCTTGTTCTGTGTTGTATGGATTGTTTCTGTGAGCTGAATAAAATGGTCCCTTATTTTGTGGGCTCACAGGGATTTTATTAGCAATATTTATTTAGACGCCAAAGAAAAAGCCATTTGAATCGTGGAACCTGGTTTGAATTTGCAGCTAAATGTGATCTTTCATCTCAGCCCTGTTTGCTTTCATTTCAGGATGTAAACGGACAATGGAAAGACAGGTGAAGCCATTGGTATTTTGGGCTCATGCCACTAATTTTCAATATTTCAGGTTCTGGGAAATTTGAAGCTCACACTCTTAAAAATGTTTTCCACTGTTTTTAAAGGCATTTGTTTTGCAAAGGAAACACAATCCTGATGGTTTGTACTTACAAAATCTGTTTCTTTAGAGTTGACCGCACCTCTACAGGCCTTTCTACTTGTCTTTAATTAGGATTAGGCAGTGCTTTTCTTGATAAAGAAAACAGCCTTACGGAAAAGGGATGGTCAAAGCAGTCCTCGGGACATCAGCCTGGTTTGAATCTATCTATATTTTTAATGAATTCTTCATTTTCCAGTTTGTAACTTGAATCTCACTGAAAATACAGCCTCTGAACACACGGAGTTCTTGCTGTGGGCCTTGCCTTAAGCTCGAACTTTGGGGAACAAAGATAGTTCCGTGACATTCTTGGGTTCAGGCACCATCAGATGAGCCCTATACAGAGACGTTTTTGGAAAGAGTACTACAACACATTATGTGTACTACAACAGAGCAGCGTATGAAGTGAGAGGAAAGGGGGCCTCGCTCAGCCTGAGTCAGTGGAGTATTGGGCAGACTTTGTGAAGGAGGCAACATTGCTTCTGGATCTCACAAAATGAAAACATGTTCTCCAGTACAATTTTTCTTTCCTCCTCAAACACTCCATCACTACCTTCTCCCTTTCTTCCTCATTCCACCATCCCCCTGCATGCCTACTTTCAAAGCTTTGTTTTTGAACAAAAAGTATCTATTCAAAATGCTGAGAATACCTGTTAAATGGCTCTTTAAGAGGTTCCTGGTTGTCAAAACTGCTTCACATCCTTGAGCTTGGAGTTCAACTTGCTATTTATCCTGCTGAAATCCCTCCGCCTCCTCCCAGTCTCCGGCTTGCATCTGAAAGTTGCATCATTTGTTCTGACTAACACAGTTCTTTGAATTATAGCACTCAGCTTCACCCAGGTGTAATTGATTTTCTCTTGCTTGCCACGTGTACTGGCAGCCAATCTCAGAACGAGGAAGTGTCTTAAATTGGGGCGATTTGAGACATGATAGGTAGTGCTGAATATCTGTGTGTGTCAGTGTTGATGGCAGAGGTGAGAGAACTACATAACACCTCTTCTTTAGGGTGACAATCCCCTTGCTGTCATCCATCACTGAAGCCTTTCTCCTTGCTCTGGTCGAGGCAGGGAGCAGGCCCATCCATCCTGGAGAAGCAGGTTGCACGACCTTAGGAAATGATTGGCATCAGTTTTGCAGAGGCGCTCTCAGTTCCGGGGCATCATATCAGTCTTGTGTCATGTATATTGATTGTAGACTTCCTCACAGAGAGTCTGGCTCACGACGAGGGTACCAATGCAATTCTTCTGGCCCCTGCTTGCTGAGAGAGGGAGATGTCAGAGAGGTTGTGTGAAGGTGAAACAAAAACTTGATCTTCAGTGGCTATTTTATTTGTTCTGAATGTCTGCAAGGCTCTGCAATGGAACAGATCATCTTTTACCTTCTGATTGCCAGTCTAGGAGAGGCTGCCTGCTAGGGGCAGATCTGGGTAATGAAGACTGGCAAGATTTCTAAGGACAAACAAAGGGAGAGTGGGGAGTCATAGACCAGAGCACAGATAATTCATGGCATATTCAAAATTGTGTCTCAGTGGCATGTCTCTTCTTTGCCCTTGCATCCAGAGTAGCTTATCTGATATTTATGGAATGTCTTTGCAGTGACATTCATGATGCTAGGTGTGCGGGACACGTAGGCAAACAAGTCAGAGTCCCTGCCCTGCAGGAGCCTCAGGGCTGAATGTATTAGTGTTGTTTAGTTAGTCTCCATTCTTTAAAAATCTCTTGAATTACTCCCATCTTCTCCATCCTCTCTGGAAAGCTTCATCAGCTTCAGGCAAAGCTCCTCTCTGTGCTCTGTAGTTAGGGTAGCACTGAACTCTCTAAGTCATGGTCAGATGAGTTTCTCTCCCCTGAATGTCTGGTTCATGAGCCTCTGAGGGCAAAGCATCTTTTAATCTCAGAATCTCCATTGCTCTTATAGAGAGTGGGCATTCTGACATACATTGAGAGATGCATCTCACAGCTTGTCTGTCTTTCCTTATTCATTCTTTAGTATCCTTCTCAGGTTGGGATAGAAGAATCTCAGCCAGGGCCTAACTTTATTAAAAAAATTGTCTGGTAAATGAGACTTTGGAGCCAGGAGAGGGGAGTTTGGCCAGGGCCCAGCTCTGTCTCTGACTTGCACTTGGCATGAATCATCTCACTTCTCTTGACCCCTATCAGTCTTTTCCATAAAATTTTCTCATGTATGCTGTGGAAAGTGGAAACGATAAGACACTGCTAACCCCATTCATAGTCTATCATTGTTTTCATGTACACATTCATCTGGCGAACAGTTTTTAAACATCAATGGTGTAGGAGGCTTCTCCCAGCAGGCTCTGCATACCACACCTCAGTTGCATCCAATGGAATGCTTGCTCTCCACTCCATATACCTTCCTCCTCCTGTCCTGGGGCTCTTTTTCTGCTTGGAGGGCCATGGCACCACCCCATCACCACTGCCTCCTCTTTCGTTTTGTGTCCTGAATCCCCAGTTTCTATTCTGGCTTCCGGAGTGTTACCTTCTCTGTGAAGATATCTCTCACCCCTCTTCTCTCCACTTGAGTGGAGCACTTCATCTCTCCTCCACTGAGGCATGCCTGTCCTCATAGAGCTGTTACAGAGCTGCGTGTTTACCTTCCTGTTACATTGTAAGCTCTCTGACAGCTGGATTCCTCATAGTGTCTTGATACCAATGGATGGATCTTTTCCTCCTTCTTACCTGCTCTGCTACAGTAGTGGTGCTGAAACATTTTGGCCCCAAGACTCCTTTGTGTGCTTTAAAATGATGAAGGACCCCAAAGAGCTTTTGCTTATGTTAGTTAAATTATTCATATTTACTGTATTAGAAATTAAAAGTGTAAAATGTAAAAAATTCATTAGTTCACATATTTTCCAAAAGAAAAAGCGTTTTACATTCTTGCAAATCTCTTTAAAGTTTGGCTTAATTGAAGACATAGATTTTCTTCTTTTATATTCAGTCTGCAATAATATGTTGTTTAGTTGAAGTAGATGAAGAAAATTCTGCCTTATACAGATATATCATGGAAAAAGAGTGAAATGTTTTAACAGTGTTTTCAGATAATTTCAGACAGTTCTCTTTCTGTCTCTCTCTCTCTCTCCATTTACTATTACATCAAAACTTAACAGTTAGGAGTTTCTTTAATATTAACTGCATTGTGGGATCTGTAACTCTATGAATAAACATTTTGTATTCACTTATATTAAAATTTACCAGTGCATGTTACATTTTAAGTGTGTATTTTCTCCATGCATGGCTTTGTAACATGCATTTGGTCATCTGGGAAATATTGGTTCACTGACTTCTGCCAGTCGAAATGTTGGCACATTTCATTCCAAAACTCAAATTATCACATATTTCAACACCAAGACTAATCAAATCAGAAAAGTTTTAAGTATCGGGGAGCTGTTAAGCTCACGGTGGTGAATACATCTTTTCCAACATTCTAGTTTTTTTATTGAAAGTTTAAATTTTATGATTGGTAAAAGGTATTCTTGGTTGTGCTCTTGAAGTGGCAGCTTCACTTTGTCCATTACTGAAAAAATGTCTGTGAAATACCCAGGTTCAAATACCTATAGTTTGTCTGTCCATCATTCTTCCAAGAAATATGTGTTCCATGAAAAAAGCAGTTGACTTAGTTTATATCTCAATTGTGCAACTACTTTTTCTCGACAGAGCTATCTACTTCAGTAAACAGAAGAAGCACTTCATGCATATTTCTCATTTTGTCATGGAATAGAAAAAGATATGTACTCATGGTTAGAAATTTAATAAAATAAATAATAATTTAAGCTGCATCTTTAAGGCAAGTTAAAGAGAAACTTACTTTTTCTTTTGACTGTTATTCATGGCTGTGAAGAATATGGTCTGAGGTGGGTTCACTGCCTTAAACATGTGAAAGCCTCAGCGATTTTACCTACTGTTGTATTTTGCACACCAGTGCAGATGGCAACACAGGAAAAGCGGCAAACAGTAGCTTAGTATTATTTTGAAAATAATCGGACCTTGTTCTCTGAAAGCATCTCAGAACTCCCTAGGGATTGCTGGATGACAATTTGAGAACTACTGACCGAAATAATTGGTTTCTGTGCTTCACCCCCTTTATGTAGTCATCTTTCTTTACTAAGAGTAAAAAGGGTCTACTTGTACTAGATCTACACTGAAGATTTAAGAGGAGAGACAGGATTTTTAAATTTGACTTCAGTTCTTTCTGCAATCTCATTCTGCCTTCCGTTTAGACATTACCTCCTTTGATTCGGCAGGGGCTGGTGACCCAGTCAGAGGGACGCAGAGCTAAGACTGACCAATTGATCAAGTGCTGGAGGCACAAGATGTAAAGAAAGAAGAAAAGAGAGCTGGGTCAGGAAATTGCTAGAGGAAACAAGGGTTGAAGATAAAAAATATGAGGATTAAAGAAAGAGGACCAAGGAGGAGTGAAAAGGAACGGAAAACACTGAAGGAAAACAGGGACACTAAGAGTAAAGAAAATAAGGTGAAAGGAAGGGGCATCCTGTGGTAGGAGAGCGTGATGCCATCCGCGGGGAAGGCTGTGAATCAGGAGGTCTGGGTTCAGCAGGGCCACATGCAGCTTCCATGCTTGCGAGAGTCAATATCCCCCCTGCGGCTCACATTTTTCCTTCTGCAAAATGAGATGGCTGAGGGGGGAACAGAGGGTACTGGGGGCAGATAAGACGTCAGGGGATGGGCTTCCGGGAAATCCCTGAACTCCCCAAATTGTGAGTAAAATCCTGGGTGTTCACAGGATTTTTTCGCAGGACAGGGAGTGGGTCGTTCTTGTAAATTACTCAAAGATCTCTTTACCAAACTGGACGAAGCCCCGCCGCTTTGGATGGTTTATGATCTTTTGCGGCCCTAAAACTTTACTATTCTTGCACAGAAGTGGACCCTGCAAACTGATTCTAAAAGGATTTCCCAGCCTTGTGGTTTCACCATCATTGCCTTTGACCCTGAGCAAAACTCAACATGAAGTCTCTGGCCTTGTAACCATTTGTTTTTTCCTGTGTAGAAAAGAAAAACAATGCAACGACGATCCCTGAGTGTCCTGAACCCTCGTCACACGGCACTGCCTGGCAGGTAGAACAGGTGGAAAATCAGAATCCCGGGGGGTCATCCAGCCCAGCTGCTGCCCCTGGTGTGCACACAAACAGAGGCGACCTTACCCTGCATGCTACAGCCACAGCTCCTCTGGTCCCAGCTTGTTGACTTGGTCCCAAGGAGCAAAGCTGTCCAAGTCCAATGAATGGCCGGCAGTGGAAAACCAGTGTTGCTGTCTGTTGGCAGGCAGCGCGGCCGACACCACACTTGGTCAGCTCCCCACAAGCGGCGCTCCCCCTCCCCCGCCATGGCTGGCTTTGGCAGGCGTTGCCAGGCCTGACTGAGAACGCAGGAAGTTTTGGGTCACGGTGACCTCTAGTTGTTGATGCCAGATGAAATATGCCCTGGAGGTTCTCCAGTGTCACATGGTGTGTGGAGCAAGAAAAGGCAGGGTTGCTCTTGCGCTGACAAAGTGGATTTTGGTTCCCAAATGGCACCCCTTGGGGAATAGGAGGGGTTGTGGGTGGGAAGCGGGGCGGGCAGGCCCAGCAGTGGTGTGAGAGTGGGCAAGGGAGAATTAGTCTTGCATTTTTCATCTCCTTCAGCCTTCCAGGAAGCCACTTCCTCCTGGAGGTGGAGGCATACCCCCAGATCTGTGGCGTGGGAATTTGGGGAAAACTTTCTGCGGTGTTTTAGTTGTTTACGTGGTGGTAGGGGTGGATTTCTCACTCTATACATGCTGGGCCTTGTAGCTGGATAAAAGCTATGTAATATGTGGGGCCTGACCTAAAGCCCTCATAGCTCAATTGATTAAAATGGAAAGCAAGTCAACTATGGATGCTCGGGGTTGGGGCTGCCACCTCCACACCCAGATTGCTTTTCAGCTACGACCCAGGAAAATGATAATGTCCCTTCCCATCCTGCTGAAATCTCTCTTCATCTTGTTTATACATGTTGGGTTATCTAGTCCTGTTTTTCTGAATTCCAAGCACCTAGAAGAGACTCAGGGGTTCCCAAAGGGGACCTCTGTCAGAGGTCCAGTGATGGACACCTACCTGTCTTTTGTCCCACGTAGGTCCAACGCGCCTCACTACAATCTCTATGCCTTGTCCTGGGCAGGAGGATGAGGCTTGGCTCCATTCGCTTTCAAGAATCAGGAAGAGAGGGACTGAAAGAGAAACAGCTGAAAAGAAGGAGCCAAATAAAAAACGAGATCCAGCTGGAGGAGTTCAAGCTCGATACGCAGGCTTGAAAAAGAGGTCAGGCCCCAGGAGCTGGGCTGGAGCAGCCAGGAGCGTTTTTTCCAAGGGAAGATGACTGCCTGAGAGGTAGGTGGGCTCTAGTCCGCTGCCCCACACCCAGCTTCAGTTGCCACAAGGAGGCCTTTCCAGTTTTCCCTCATTCTCCTCTGAAGGCCAAGTTGCCTCAGCTGCATTGAAATGGAGATAGGGTATGTCTGAGATCTAGAGGGAAGGTATCCTTGGGGAAAATGAAACATCATTCAAGGGTCATCTCCAATCTCACCTCCTCCGAGAATCGTTGCGAAATCTCTCCTGGATCTTGGCTCTCTCTCCACCCTCCATGAGCACTTCATGTCTTAGTTCTAGTATACATCTGTAACTGTCACATAATCAATTATTTGGTAATGGTAGTGACATAATATTTGTACAGTGTGACTTCTCTTCCAAAATGTATTACTTTTGCAAATAGTAACTCATTTGCTCTCAGTAATGACCCTGAAAAGCAGCGAGTAGTTATTGGTAGTTGGCTTTATTTAGAGGTATGGTGGGACAGAAAGCACAGACCTTGGCTCTGTTAGATTAAGGCTTGAAATATGAACCTTGTGATGAGAGCTTGGATAGCCTCCTTGACCAGCTTAGACAGCAGTTGGCCCCACCAAGAGAAATCTGTGCCCTCTCATCTGCCAGTGGGACCACTGTGGCTTCCACCACAAGCTAAGTTTCTGGTAAAAGAAAGTCCTGCCTTGCATATCCAGAAAAATATTAGCTTGGAGGCATCATATTTTCACAACATACTATTTGGAACTGAGCAAATGCCATGGTTTTCTAGCATCAAAACAACTTTATTCCAAAGTTTCTTTTGGAAATTTGAAGGCCATGCACTCTGCCAGGCCTCACATTCCAGCTCTCCTTGGCAGCCATGCCCTTTGGTCATTACAGCTTCTCTGTCACAGACCTACATCTGTGTCCTGCTTTGATTTCTCTTCTCTTTCCCTCCCACATCCTCCCCCTTCCAACTCTTTGCATAGTACCCTTGAAGTTCACCTGTTATGCCAGCGAACCCTCATACTTTCAGTCTCTTTATATATTTCCTTCCCTATCTTGTGCCCTAATTGAAACCTGGTCTCCCTAGGGATACTGTTTGTTGGAAGTCCTCTTAATGGACTTCTAACACATGTGAAGTCTTACCCTAAATTTGGAGCGATGTGACTTTTTCTTATGTCACACATTACTGTTCCAAAACATTATTCTTCCTGCAATTTAACATTTCTCTTTAAAAAAAAAATAAGGTATTTGGCTAAACCGTCCAAGTTCTCCACATTTCACACTCACCCCGCACTGTCCACCATGGACTCCATCAACCATGGACTTCTTAATTTCTCTCCACATTCGTTGAATATTTAAACACACAATTTGCAATTCTCCACCTTTCTTTAAGTCCTACCATTGTTCTGGATGGTCAATATTCAGGACCATCCAATTCCTTGACTTTCACAAACGTCAGGATCTCATTTTCTAACTACGAGCCTTAATCACTGCATGTCTCACCCTCTTCATCTGTTCTCTGAGATCTTTTAGAGTCCTTGAGCTGTCTGCCCAAACTTCTTTGGTCTAACTTTTTTTTTTTGTTTTCTTTTTAAATTAATAATGAAAATAATAGCAAATATTTACTGAGTACTCAGTATTCACTGTGCTGCATGATCAGATTTTTACATACATCTTCTTAATTGCTATATACAACCCTACGAGTTTGGTGATATTTTTGTTTGTTTTTGCAGATGAGACAACTAAGAAATAGAGGTATTTAAAATTTTAGCTTAAATCATGCAGCTACTAATAAGTATCGGAGTTGGAATTTGGGCTCAAATATTCTGGCTCTAGAGGGGATATTACTACCATGTTCCTCATCTCTCTATCTCTTATAAGTCTTTGTTTTGGGGTTTCAACCTTGGTCATCCTTCTCATCCCACACGCTCTTTCCAAATGTCCTGGTCATGTGCTCCTATATTCAGCTAATACTCAATTCTGTAATTTTAGTGTTATTGCAGAAAACACTCACCCTAGCCTCTCTTTGGCCTCAGTTTCCTCATCTGTGAAATAAGAGTAATGACAGCACCTACCTTCTAGGGCTGTCTGTATTAAGCAAATGTATAGAAAAAGCTGACTTACCTCCAGACCCAGCTTCTTCTTCTTCTTTTTTTTTTTCTGAGACAGAATCTTGCTCTGTCATCAGGCTGGAATACAGTGGCAGGATATTGGCTCACCGCAACCTCCGCCTCCTGGGTTCAAGCCATTCTGCTGCTTCAGCCTCTCAAGTAGCTGGGATTACAGGCACATGCCACCACGCCCAGCTAAGTTTTGTATTTTTAGTAGAGACTGGGTTTCACCTTGCTGGCCAGGATGGTCTTGATCTCTTGACCTCATGATCCACCTGCCTTGGCCTTTCAAAGTGCTGGGATTACATTGAGCCAACACCCCTGGCTTGGAACCAGCTTCTTATTCCCCATCTACATTTCTACTTGAATGGCCCGCAGGCATCTCACACACAACATGTACCAAGCTACATTTGCCATGCCTCACATGTTTAAAATTGATGGCTTTTCCTCTTATCCATCCAGTTTTCCTATGAATAGTTTTTTTTCTTTTTTCTTGACCCTGCATGTAACCTGTCTTTAAGTTCTGTTTGAAAGTCCTAGTATGTAAATTGACTCTGTTGCCTAAATTCAGGCCCTCGTCCCTTTACATCTGAACAATTACCATGTTTTCCTACCTGGAATCCCTGCTCCTACTTTTTATAGCTTAGAGAGGTAATTTTTTTTTTTAAAGGAATCAGATGATATTTATTCTGTTTGCTTTAAATTCTTCTATGGCTCCCCAAAGGTTTTAGGATATAGTTCAAATTTCTTAATTTATTAAGTTTTTTTTTTTTTAAACTTTATCTTGCTTTTCTGCTTCATTGTATTAATATTTCTTGCCATTTTTTCTAACACATATTTTGCCCAATCATGGGGAACTTCTAGTAGGTCTTCAAATGCCAGTGGCTCCCAAAGCTCATTGCACTTGCAAATGCTGATTTTTCTCTTCATCCCTCCTTGTTCTGGCTAATTTCCTCTTTAGCTTGAAGTCTCAACTCAGGCATCCTCTTTTGCAGAAATACATTTTTCCTGGTGCCCGTAGTTTATTTTGGTGCTTTGTCTATAATTCCAGAGCACCTGGTACACATTTCTGCCAATCAGTTACCACTCCACATCCTGGTTCTCATCTTTACTTTGCCTCCATATACCCAGAGCCAGGGCAGCAAACAGCAGCCCAGGGACCAAAGTCATCCTGCCACCTGTTTTTGTAAATAAAGTTTTATTGGAACACAAGCATCCTCATTCGGTGTTCTCTATGGGTGATTTTGGATAAAAAGAACAGAGTTTAACTGTTGTGACAGCGTCTATATATTCCCCAAAGCTGAAATATTTACTCTTTGACCTTTTGCAGAAAATGTTTGCAGTCCCATTTCGTCCATTACTGTGCTCACTGTACCAAAATTCTTAGCCAGAGATGCCCAGGCCCTGAGGGAGAAAGTGAATCAAGATCTTGCAGAGGAGGAGTGTCAAGGGGAAAGGATAGTTGGATGATTCAGATACACAACCTAGGGGATCATGTTCCTACCCTACGCCACTGACAGTCATTCCATGTGTCCATATGAAACATTTCTTGCATATCATGAGATAGAGACTGTGTGTGTGTGTGTTTCAATCTTCTGGCTTACATGTCTAGCATGGTGACAGGCTATTAGAAGTAAAAACAAGTAAGTCAAAAAACAAACCCGAAAGCCAAGCTCACACAGAAACAATTGTTTGAAGGATACTGGGATATAATCAGAGGTCTAAGGCAGAGGTGAACACCCAGTTTTTGAAAAGACACAGCAATGATTCAGAGTAATGACTGTCATCAGGATCCAGCCTCTGTCTCATGTCTCTGCTGTTTCTCATCATGTCACCTTCATTTTTCCCTTTCACCATGGACTTCTTCTAGCTGGCAAAAAGCATAGCCCACCACAGTTCCTGAGTTTTTCATTTTATAGTTTTTGGTTATTGATGAGCCTTTATCCTGACTTTCTCTTAGTCCCATATTCCAAAATCTTAAGTCTGTTTACCATTGATATGGTCAAGGGAGAGGGGTTAGGTGAGAAAATAGAAATGTTAGTGATACTTATGGATAAACTAAAGATAAGGGATGACCCAAGAAGGAAAGAGGAACTGTTCCAGAACAAGGGAGAGACAAAGAAATATGTGCCACCCACAGTAGCACTTAGGAGGTGCTTAATTGATGTATGTTGACTCAGTAAGTGAATAAAGAAGTTAACCTCTTTGAGTCTCTCCTTCTGTGAGATGAGAATACTGTCTACCTCACAGGCTTGTATGGATGATAAAGCACTAACTATAGGGCTTGGAAGGTAGTATATATTCAGTAAATGCCACCTAAATATCCTAGCAGTCATCTGGAATGGAATTACAAAGGGAAATTAAGGGAGAATTTATTACAACAGTTTCTCTTTTAAAATTTGATCAGCAAGATTATCCAATATTTTTTTTTTAGATGGAGTCTTGCTCTGTCACCCAGGCTAGAGTGCAGTGGCACAATCTTGGCTCACTGCAACCTCTACCTCCTGGGTTCAAGTGATTCTCCCGCCTCAGCCTCCCGAGTAGCTGGGATTACAGGTGGGCACCACCACAACCAGCTAATTTTTACATTTTTAGTAGAGATGGGGTTTCATCATCTTGGCCAGGCTGGTCTCAAAGTCCTGACCTCATGATCCACCCGCCTCAGCCTCCCAAAGTGCTAGGATTACAAGCATGAGCCACCATGCCCAGCCCCAATAAATTTTAATTAAATTATATGTCCCATCTTGTCTTCTAATCATACTTAAGTCAACATAAATATTAGCCCAAGACTCTCATTTGGATCAGTCTGAGTTGGCACATTCCTTAAGGGAAACTGTAGTGTAACAGAACAAAGCCCTGATTTGCACGTATAAGAGACTATATTTATTTGTTCAGAAGATGAACAGAAACTGGAAGTTAAGAAACCCTGGCCTACTAGATCAATATCTACTGCTTCATGAATTAAACTCCAGCTTCCCTCTTAACCAAACTAGCTCACACAACGTATACCCACATGAACTGTTAATTCGTGCATTTTCTTGGATGTTCCTCCTTTCTTTGGACACTCTTGCTCTTTGTCTCATATTAAAATGCCTTCCTCCGCCCTGTTACCTTCACCTACATGACTCCTCAACCTTCAGTGTCTACTCTGACTCTGTAACTTTACTGACCCGTCCCCATCAGCTTTGAGGAATCATGATTCAAGTTTTTCTAAGACCTCATACAAAACACTTTGGCACAAGCCAGGTACTTGGGTTCTTCTACCCTAATACTCTAACCAAACTGTTTCTTCTAAATGCATGCTGAGAAATGCTAAAGATTTCCAATAAAATTTGTCTTCATGGCTCAGCAGTTTGTAGAAACCATTTATAGTTTACAAAGCTGTCTGTAACTCTCTGATGTTAGTGTTATTAAGGACATCCCATTCCCGATCAGAATTTCTAATTGATCAATACTTTGGAGAGATGAAACTTAACTTTTCCTGAGAATAATATCCTAAACTTTTCTGTTAGGGAGGGTTTTCTCAATGGTATGTCTTAGTGTTAGAAGAAACTTTAAAGGCTACTCATTACGTTGGTCCTGAAAAGCATCTGAATCTTCTCTATGTGGCCCTCAGAGGGAGTGTAATTTGTACTGAAATTTATGGCTTATTGACTTCCAGAGGAATACCTATTGCTTCACCCTGCCGTATTAGACGTCTCCCACTATTAGTTCTTTTTCATGCGTTTCGTAGTTCATTTTGGTCCCTCTGCTGACTCACCACAATAAGCCTCTCTGATACCAGCCTCAGCCTCTCTCTTAGAGACAGTCTAAGTTCCTCTTCTACTTATGACAGTTTGAGTACGTACGTGGTAGGTATGTGGGGTCAAGATAACATCTCCCTTATTTCCCCTTTTCTATCCCCAACAACCTTAGGAACTTCAACTGCTGGTTTGGGGTCTTTGTTTTTCCTTAGGATATATTCTGATCTACCAGTTTACTTTTTCTAATTCTTAATTTTAGCAAGCTGATTTCTCTTTGAAGCCTACAGAATAGAGGTTGTCAAAAGTGTCCTTCTGACATAATAATTACTAGGTATATAGGGATTAGAAGCTGACTTTGGATATGGAGACTTTCTAAATTGGAAACATTTTTGGAGATAGGAAATTCAGCCTAAGTAAAAACTAGTGTGTCCACTGGGGCATGTTGGGGTTGGGAAGGGAAAGTATCAGGAAAAGTAGCTAATGTATGCTGGGCTTAATACCTAGGTGATGGGTTGACAGAGGCAGCAAACCACCATGGCACACATTTACCTGTGTAACAAACCTGCACATCCTGCACATGTACCTGGGAACTGAAAATTAACAAAAAAAGAAAGAACTGAAAAAGAGATTATGCAATAAGAAAACAAAACAAAACAAAACAAAAAACTAGTGTGTCAATATTCACGATTGTTTTGGTCTATTCTCAAAGGCAGTATGAGATCATCATGATGACCATATGAACAAAAAACAGCAACAGCCACCCTGGGCTTCTACTACCTTGAGGATGTCAAATGCGTTCAGTTCAAGGCCTTTGACTGTGCTTTCCCCTTTTCCCCATCCTAGGAATATTGCCTGCAACCCCATCCATCCAAATTTTGCTCTGCCAACTTTTCATGCTTCAAATCTCTGAAAATCTTTTTAAAAAGTTTTCTGGCTGCCCCCGACCCCAGTTCTAATCTAAATTGGATCACCCATTATAATTTTGTAACCCGCCTTTAAATTTTTCTCACATCAAGTATAAAAATTTTAATGGTGTATTTAGTGATACGATTATTTAGTGCCTGGCTTTTCCATCACACTATAAATTTCGGGAAGCAATTCTGTCTGCTTTGTTTACTGTGGAATCCCCAGTGCCTGGCAGAGAACCTGGATTGTGTTGGTTGTTCACATAATATTTCCTGGATGATTGGGTGAATGAATAAATAACTATTACATTTGGAATAAATGTAATAAGTTATTATCACATACTGTTTTTCTTCTTCTTTGCTTACATTTGTATATGACCTTGTGTTTTTCAAAGAATTTTCATGTTTCTGTAATTTTAGGTAGATAAGACTAATTACTATTGTCCCAATTTCCATCTGATGAACCTATGGCCCAGAGAAATGAAAAAACGAGCACAAACTCACATACCGGACAATGTGTGACGCTGCAGTCGGAGCTGAGACTACATGTTTACTCTTAGACTAGTGCTCTTTCTGTTAGTAATTTAATAAACAAAATTAGAGTCTCTTAAAAGATAGTTTAAGTGTACATAATTGTGATTTTTTTTTAATCTTGGAAGAAATAGTATTTGTTCTTTTGGAAGGTTCTAGTTAAAATAGAGTACCCTGACCTTTTAAACATAATTTTACTTTTTAGAGCAGTTTTAGGTTCACAACAAAATTGAGCTGAAGGTAGAGAGATTTCCCATTTACCTCCTGCAATCTCCTGACTGTTATGCCTTGTTTTCTTTAGGCGACCTATTATGTAGGGGAATGTGAAGAGGGGATCTCATTTAATCCCATTTTTGGGGTGCCTTCGGGACCTCAGACAGCCTATATGTAATATACCTTGCTTAAAGGCAGAAAATTTTTTTGCATCTGAACACATTTATATATTTTCTTGTGAGAGAAATTAGTAGAAATTAAAATACTAGTTTTTGTCAAAAGAGTGGCTCAAAAAAGTCAAAATTCTTTCAAAAATACCTTTGGCTTCATACATGTCTAACACAAATTGTCTTTTTTCCTATTGATTTACCTCATTGTACTAGTTGTTGCCTTTACAGTAACATATGGAAAAAAGGCAATACAGCATCATTCCCTCACAGAAATTTCACCCCTTAGCCTTTTCGTTTTCATATTGAATCATATCAATTTATTATGTTATTTCAAATTGGTAGGATCTGTTGTTCGTTCACCTGCATCCAGAAAATCATAAGATCCTATTACAGTTACAGTAGCACAAACCTGCTTTAAATGAAAAAACTGTGTGTTATCACTAAGTTTTTTACTAAATTGATATATAATTTTAAAAGCATTATTTACATTGTACCCTATCTCTCTGATTTATCTCTCAGGGTATAGAGTTCTTAAATATGGTATCATTTATTTCTATCTCTCTATGGAATCATCCAGGCTTTGACTCATTACAGAAGAGAAATTTCTTATAATGAAGTGTTTTTTCTCACTTCCTTGAAAATAAAAATTTCATAGAATTATAAGGTCATATGGTAACAAGAGATTTTATAGGCCATTTAAACCAACTCTCTTTGAATCCCCTGTGGATACACCACCCAAAGTCATCTCTTTGCTACTTGGATACTTTGTAAAATGGGGAGGTCACCACTTCACTTTAACTATATGCCCACAGGGATAAACCAGGTTGGCTGCCTATCCAATTAGGTATGGTTCCTTTAACCCCCCAGTAAATATGGGACTTTATTTATATCTGAACAGTATGCCCAAGCTTCCTTGAATCCTGGACATCTGGAGAATGTGCTCTGCAATTGGAGCCAATCTGCAATTGTTTAGACTGTCTGGAAGCAAGGCAGGCTGACTTCATTTGGAGCTGGAAGCAGAGGCAAGCTGACAGCAGCTTATAGAACATGGAGATTCCTGGCTAGCTGCTTGCTAGAAAGAAAATGTTTTAAGTGAACTTAGGTTTCCAGATGTCCCTCTAAAAAGTACGTAATTGTCATGACGGAGGATGAAAAAAGGAGAATGTGTAGTATGTGAATTAATTACTCTTTTTCCCTGATTAATTTTTACTTAACATTTGGCAGCACCATTTCCATAAATTTTATTTTTTAGAGTCTGTGTGGTTTTTTTTTTTTTTTTTGCTTTTTTTTTTTTTTTTGCATCAGAACAACTGTACCGAATGCTGATAGACCTACAGCTTTTCTTAGTAAGATTTTCATGCGCATTTTTTCACTTAGTTCACACATTATTCCATACACTAAAAATTCTTTCTGTTTCTGCTTTCTGAATAAAAAACATAATTTTATAACATAATTTCAACAATATCAAATCAATAACCAACATTTATGTACCTTATGAAACAGGATAGTTCACTCAAGTATTTCAATCTTCCTGTAAAAGAGAGTGCAATGAAGGTAGCGCCTTTAAATTTTTTTTAATCAGGTGAGGTGGAACTGCATTTTAAGACACCAGTCTGTTTTTCCTACCAGCGTTTCCATCTTGCTTTGCTCTCCCTGCACTCCTGTAGTTAACTCTGTGCTTGATTGCCTCAGGGGAGGCAGGAAAAGGGCTGAACTCAGAAATAGCCTGCTTGTCTTTCTGACATTTGTCATGAAGAAGCCTAAGCCCTTAGGGGAACTTAGAGCGTTTTGCGGAGAAGGTAAAAGTTGGTATTTAAGGGTAAAGACAAAGTATTTTGGTCAGAAACAAGCGGAGGAGAGAGCAGAGTTTTCGTTTGGGCTGTGTGGGAGACAGAGCAGAGAGAGGGAAGGAAAAGAAGAGGAAGGGATGAATGAAATGGATGAATGAAAGACCTCTGTGGTCCAGAGAAAGAAGGATTCTGCCTCTGCTTTACAGCAGCGTGATGGAACATCAGCAAGATCCTAAAGAAGAAATGACTGTCTAGCGTATGTAGTGCAATGACAAAATTGATACACAGTAGCCTTGAAAGAGTGACATGGGAACAATGGGAATTACCTGCAGTTACCAGATATAAGGAGTCATATGTCCTGGGACAATAGATGCAGCAACATGTGTGAACCTATGGCTATTGATCCCTTGCAACCTGTGCTCCCACCATCCTACTTCATAGTTAATGGCATAAATTTTGGAGACCCAGGGATAAAAGATAATTCTCAGGAAGAATTGAAGATAAGTTTGTCCGCCAATCCAACAGAATAGAAACTCAGGAAAAAATATTACAATGAATTATAGAAAATGAACGTGTATAATACATCTAAGTGTGTTTACTGAAAGGCACACTTGCTTACAATCAAGAACTATTTTTCTTCCCCCCACCCCACTTGAATTCAGGTAAAATATACATACATTCCAATTTAGTACATAATTCTATGAGTTTTTGCAAACACCCGGTCTTGTAACAAACACCATAATCAACATGTAAAACATTTCTCTCACTCCTCCAGATTCTCCAGTGCTCCTTTGTAGCTAATCACCCTCTCCTGGCAACCATTGATCTGTCTTTGCCCCTTTTGCGTAAATGTCAGAAATTGAATCTGATACAGTATTAAGCCTTTTATGTCCTAGCCTTCTCTGAATAATGCATTTGTAATTCATTTACATTGCATGTATCCGCAGTTTGCTCCTTTTTATTCCTGAGTAGTATTTGATTGTATGCATGTACCACAGCTGTTTCCAGTTTTTGGTGGTTGCAAATAAAGCTGCTATGAACATTTGCATACAGGATTTTGTGTGAATATAGGTTTTCATTTCACTTGGGTAGAAACCTACAAGTGGGATTGCTGCATTGTGTAGTATATGTTTAACTTAAAAGGTACTGCCAAATCAATTTCCATGGAGGCTGTAACAGTTTACATTCTCATCACCAATGAATGAGGAGTTCTAGTTGCTCCACTTTGTAGTGCCAGTTTAAATAAATGTGTTATACTAAGCGTGTGACAGTATCTCATCATGGCTTTAATTTTCATGGCTGATTTACCATTTTTATATTTTCTGTTCAAGTGCTTGTCCACTTTTAAATTCGTTTTTAATTGTTTAATTTTTAGACTTCCTTTTCTATTCTGGTTACAAGTCCATGTTAGACATATCATTTGGAAATGCTTTCTCCCAGTCTGTGCTTTGTATTATCTTCCTATCTGTATCATTTCAAGAGCAAAAGCTTTTATGTTTGATTAGGTAAAATATGTAAAAAAATTTTTTTTTGGCTTAGACTTTTGATGTCCTATCTAAGAACTCTTTGCTTATTTCACTGTTACAAAAATTTTTGGTATTTTTTTAAATTCTGCTTTTTCTTCTGGAAGTTTTCTAATTTTTACACAGAAGTTTTATAATTCTAGGTTTGTGATCCAATTTCAGTTAAGTTTTAATAAGGCAGAAAGTCTGTATCTAGGTGTTTTGTTTTGCTTTGTATAAATGGGCTTTCATTGTTCCAGAAACATTTATTGAAAAGGCCACCTTTTCTTTATTGAATTTCCTTTGCATCTTTATTGAAACTCGGTTTTCCACGTGTAGAACTGCTTTTGGAGTCTTCATTGTGTTCTACTATATTGTGTTCTAATATATATACATATATATATATATGTATGTATATACACACATATTAGATATATAAAATAATATATATAATAATTATATAATAGATATATAAAACCTTTCTCTAATGTCAACTCATTTGACTATTATAGCTTCTAAGTAAACCTGGAAGTTAAGCAGTGTTAGTCTTCCTACTTTGGTTTTGCTTTTGAAAATGTTTCAGCTATTCTTTTTTCTTTACCTTTCTTTGTAAATTTTAGTATCAGCCTGTCAATTTCTAAGAAAAAAATCCTACTGGAATTGCATTGCATTTGTAGGTTAATTTAGGGGAAATTAACAAATTAATGATGTTGAGTCATCTGATCCATGAACACAGTATATATCTTCTTTTATTTAGGTCTTCTTTGGTTTCTTTTATCAGTATTTTGTAGTTCTCAGTATAAAGGTCTTAGAGATATTTTGTAAGATTTGCACATAAATACTTCAGGCTTTTTGTTGCTATTGTAAATAATGCTTTAAAATTTTAATTTTCAAGTGTTCATTCCTACTTATAATGGTCCAACTTACAATTTTTCAACTTTATGATGGGTTTATCAAGATTTAGCTTCATCATAAGTTGGGAAGCTTCTTATTCATGATAGGGTTATAATTTCTACTGAATGTGTATTGCTTTCACACCATCATAATATAAAAAAATCTTGTCTAATCATTGTTAGTCAGGGACCATCTGCTGTGTTGCCAGCATTAAATGAATTTTCAACTTATGATGCTTTTTAAAAAAATTATAATAGATATTTCAGGATGTAACTTCACCGTAAGTTGAGAAGCATTTGTATACAGAAATATGATTGCCCATGTATCCTCCACCTTTGCTAAATATACTTATCAGTCCCAGTAGCTTCCTAAAGTATGTTTTTGAGATTTTTCTCTTTTGGCAATCATGTTACCTGTGAATCAAGACTATTTTATTTCTCCTTTTCCTACTTGTATTCTTTTCTCTTTCTTGCCTTTTTGCACTGGCTTGGACTTTCAGTACATTGTTGAATAGCAATAGTGTGAACATCTTTGCCTTGATTCTGGTCTTGGGGGAAAGCATTCAGTCTTTCATCATTTAATATTATCTTAACTCTTTTGATGGTGCCCTTCATATGGCTGTGGAAATTCCCTTTTATTCCTAGTTTTCTGGGAGTTTTTAATCATAAATGAATGTCAGATTATGTCAAAGGGGTTCTCTGCATCTATGGCGATGATCATTTGGTTTTTTCTTTTGTATTCTGTTGATATGAATTACACTAAGTGATATTTGAATATTGAACTGGCTTTGCACTTTTGGGACCAAATCTACCTAGTCATGATGTGCTATGCTTTTTATACGCTATTGGATTTTATTTGCTAGTACTTTTTAAAAATTTTTGCATCTATGTTTGTGAGATACATTGGTCTATAATTTTATCTCTTGGTATGGTTTTGGCATCCAGGTAATGCTAGCCTTGTAAAATTCATTGAAAAGTGTTCCCTTCTATATTATTGGAGAATTTGTATAGAATTGGTATTGTTTCTTAGTCAATAATTTTTTTATGATAAAAAGGAAAGCCAGATATTTAATCATATTAAAATTTTTACTTTGCTATTCAGGCAGCTGAAGTGCCAGAACCCCTTATTACATGAGGAAACTTCTATGAAGATAATTTTACTGTGGGGTGTTTTGAGGGTAACTAGTGAATGCAGCTTCATGTCACCAGCTCTAGAGCAATCTCAGTTGATGTTAGATGGAAGGAAACCAATGTGTTGGGCATAGATGTTGAGCCAGGCACCTAGATGCTGTGTGTTTAGGGTACTTTTTATGCTTAAAATCTTCAAAATAATTTGTTAACATTATAACAATTTCATAGGTGAGAAAATAATGCTTTATAAAAATTTAGGTAATTTTCTTCTTACACGAACTGGCCAAGTGATAGCACTATACTTTAACAAACACCTGAGTATTATTTTCTGATTTTAAAAATAATGTAGAATTGTTATAAAAGTTTAAATAAAAATTAAAATATATAATTTTACCATCTAGAGGCTGCTGGTCTTACTTCCACATGCAACAACATAGTTTTCAGAGGTATTAAATTGGAAGATTTAAAAATAATTTTTACTATGCTTTCCATCACCCTTTCCCAATCATTCTGGCACTAGAGATAACTTTTTCTTTTCTTTTTTTTTATTTTTAGAGACCCAGACTTTTAAAATTTTATTTTATTGTTTGTTACCCAGACTGGAGTGAAGTGGCACTATCTTGGCTCACTGTAGCTTTGAACTCCTGGACTTCAGATCCTCCCACCTAGGTCTTACAAGTAGCTAGGACCATAGGCATGTGCTACCACACTCACTTAGTTTATTTTTACTTTTTGTGGAGAGTGGCTTTCACTTTGTTGCCCTGGCTGGTCTTGAACTCCTGGCCTCAAGCAATCCTCTTTTCTCAGCTCCCAAAGTGTTAGGATTACAGACATGGGCCACTGTGCCCAGCTAAAGAAAAAAGTTTTCATAATTGTTGCCATTGGTTAAGAATGATACAGAGGGGGAAAAAAAATAGTACTATTTCCAAATGTTAAGTTCCAAATAAGTTCTAGCTCTTGAAAGCCAAAGGCAAAGACAACAGTTAGAAAAAGTAAAGTGCATGTGTGTTTTAATTTCAACTCTCTTCTTTAAATAACCATAGCCAAAGTCTAGATCATTCAGGTCATTTGTTTGTTTTGTTGTTGTTGCTTTTTTTGTTTTTGAGATGGAGTCTCTCTCTTGTCACCCAGGCTGGAGTGCAGTGATACGATCTTGTCTCACTGCAAACTTCGCCTCCTCGATTGAAGCAATTCTCCTGCCTCAGCTTCCCAAGTGGCTGGATTACAGGCATGTACCACCATGCCTGGCTAATTTTTGTATGTTTAGTAGAGAGAGGGTTTCACCATGTTGGCCAGGCTGGTCTCAAACTCCTGACCTCAGGTGATCTGCCCTCCTTGGCCTCCCAAAGTGCTGGAATTAAAGTAGATCATTGGTTTTATTTCACAAATGACATATAGGGTAAGAGTTCACCCATACACACCCCCAAATTCCTTCCAAATAATAATTTTCCCAGCCACAGGGATGATGAGGATTAGCAATGCTAATACTAGATGCAGGCTTGGCCTATGTCTTTGAGATGGAGCCCAGTATCCCATTTCTACATTGTCTAATATTTTAATCCTGTCACTTAGTCCAGAAAGGTGGGTAATAGAAATGCTATATACATGAGTAGTATTTAAAGGTTAAATAGTTTGTTAACTGGCTTAGTCAGTTACAGCCCTGAGGGATGGCAAGACTCATAGAGAATCTCAACTACAACAGGACTGTGAACTACAGCTGTGTCTGTAAGAAGACAGAAAGAGAGCTCTACTCCTACTGTATCTCTTTTAGAATATAAAGTAGGATTTTCTGTTTTTACAGAAGTAAAGGGAAGAAGGCAGTTACCCTTGTTTTATTTCACCCCCTATTGAAGAGACTTGATCCCAGGACACACAAGTGCTCTGCCAGGTAGCAGCTTGTGGTTGTATTGTGCAGCTTTGCTTAAGGCAGAGTCAATGTGTTCAATTCAGGGAGTGGAGCACAAAACCTGAGAAGGAAGAAGAAGCCATTTTCTATGTAGTAAAACAGTTTTTAAAATTTTTGTCAATTCTGGAATTATTTCTCAAATGGATCCGAATTTGAGAGAAGAGAGGAGTGTTATTTATTGCCTCCCACCGTAAACTTCAACATATTGGTGCATGGACTGAAAACCTTAAGAAATAGTCCCAAGTGCTGATGTTTGCAGGCTGAAATCTAGGAGAAGTTGAGCCTCCCACAGTAACTAGGGCAGTAGGTATAGGCTTTGATAATTTTATAGGCCAAACTCTTTTGGGTATTTGACCTTACTGATTGGCAAGGTTTTGCTTTTGTAGCTGGATTTTCACTGGTCCAAAAAAGGTGCATATTTGTCTTGTAGAGCTGTGTTTTATTATGCAGACCTTTAAAAATTAGTGGTTGTCTAATGGCCCTTACACAATGTCTTCTGCCAGGATTGTAGACCTGGGCTTTAAACTACAAAAAAACAAGACTGTGTTCCACAGTGTTACAGGGAATGAGACATGGTCTCTAAATTGTATTAGGTATTATTAACAGTTAGCATAAGGTCCACCTGCCAAAATTCTGTTACTCTTTGTCTTCTTTGGAATTGCATTCAGTATGGAGGCCAAGGAGAGAAATAAGAAGGTCTAAATATTATTATCTCTCTTTTTCTCTGTGAGACTTCTTGGGCAGGTTCCTTCTTTTAATCTACTAATAATTTTTTAAAAATCCCTTTTACAAATGTTTGTCAGGGAAATGTAAATTGAAACCATGATGAGATACCAACCATACCCAATAGAATGGCTCGTATAAAAAAAAAGCACAAAAAACAAAAAAACAGAACATAACCACTGTTGGCAAGGATGTGGATAAGTTGAAACCCTTGCATGCTGTTGGTGGAAATGTAAAATGGTATAGCCAATATGGACAACAGTATGGTGGTTTCTCAAAAAATTCCAAATGGTATTACCATATGAGCCAGCAATTCTACTTCTGGACATATGCTCCAAAGAATTGAAAGCAGGGTCTCAAAGAGATATTTTTACACCCATGTTCATAGCAGCATTATTCACAATAGCCAAAAGGTAGAAGCAACTCAGTGTTCACTGACACATCAACAATTTGTAACATACATGTACAACAGAATAGTATTCAGCCTTAAAAAGGAAAGGAATTCTGACATTTGCTATGACATGCATGAACGTTAGTGACATTCTAAGTGAAATAAACCAGTCACAAAAAGACAAATACTGTATGATTCTACTTATATGAGGTACCTGAAGTAGACATATTCATAGAGATAGAAAGGGGAATGGTGATGGACAGGGCCCTAGAAAAGGGATGAATGAGGAGTTGTTTAATGGGTGTAGAGTTTTAGTTTTCAAGATAAAAAGAGTTTTGGAGATTGGTTGTAGAACAATGTGAATGTACTTAATTAAAAGTGATAAAGATGGTACATTTTATGTTACATGTATTTTGCCCCAATTAAAAATACAAGTAATGAAAAGTACTAAAACAATCTTTCTCAAAGAGAAGTTAAACTTGGCTGTATCCCCTTTACTTTTCATACCAGCTTGCCTGTCCTCCAAGATCTTTGCTTTAAGAAAGTCTCTTTCTCCAGTTTAAATGATCTCACTTCCTCTACCTGAGGCAAAGTGTCTTGCAAATACTTTATTGGGAGGTAATCTCAGGGAAGGGAGAGTGACGAAAAAGAGGGTAAAGAGGAAAAAAAGGTAAGCATATGTAAGGTGGCACATTACTGAATTGGCCAAGTGTTCATAACAAATCATGAGCGGTTGCTCAATTATGTGGGACATAACTGGAAGGATGTGGGAAGACAGATCTCTTTGCCAGTGCCTTTCCGCCACCTGTTGCTCAGTAGTTAAAATTCTCATTATAGGGATTTTATTATCTCACACTTCCAGTTATATCACCTGGCCCCTCAAAAGGGACAGTCCCTGGGGAAGCAGGGTTTCATGCCCTGTGGTTTAGGACTTCAACCAAATATAACAGTGATAGAAGAAACCACCACTTTTGTGGGTTCAAGCAGTGATATGGTTTGGCTGTATCCTCACCGAAATCTCATCTTGAATTATAATCTTCATAATCCCGTGTCATGGGAGGGACCCAGTGGGAGGTAATTAGATCATGGGAGCAGTTTCCCACATGCTGTTCTTGTAATAATGATAGAGTCTTATGAGATCTGTGGTTTTTTAAGCATCTGGTATTTCCCCTGCTTGTACTAACTCCATCCTGCCACCATGTGAAGAAGGTGCTTGCTTCTGCCTTCTGCCACGTTTCTAAGTTTCCTGAGGCCTCCCAGCCACGCGAACTGTGAGTCAATTAAACCTCTTTCCTTTATAAATTACTCAGTCTCAGGTATGTCTTCATAGCAGTGTGAGAATAGACTATACAGTCTGTTCTGGCTAGTGGAGTGCTGCTTTAAATATACCCAACAATGTGGAAGTGACTTTGGAACTGGGTAACAGGCAGAGATTAGAACAGTTTGGAGGGCTCAGAAGAAGACAGGAAGATGTGCAAGGTTTGTAACTTCCTAGAGACTTGGAGAGCTCAGAAGACAGGGAGGTGTGGTTTGGAACTTTCTAGAGACTTGTTGATTGGCATTGACCAACATGCTGATAATGATATGAAGTTTAAGCTGAGATGGTCTCAGATGGAGATGAGGAACTTGTTGGGAGCTGAAGCACAGGCCACTTTTGCTATGCAAAGAGAGTGGCTGCATTCTGCCCCTGCCCTAGAGATCTGTGGAACTTTGAACTTGAGAGAGATGATTTAGGGCATCTGGCAGAAGAAATTTCTAAGTGGCAGACCATTCAAGAGGAAGCCCAGAGCATAAAAGTTTGGAAAACTTGCAGTCTGACAATGAGATAGAAAAGAAAACCCCATTTTCTGGGGAGAATTTCAAGTTGGCTGCCGAGAGTTACATAGGTATCAAGGAGTCAAATGTTAATCACCAAGACAATGAAGAAAATGCAGGGCTTGTCAGAGACCTTCACAGCAGCCCCAGGCATCACAGGCCTGGAGGCCTAAGAAGGAAAAATGATTGTATTAGGCTGGGCCTAGGGTCCCCCTGCAGTCTTGAAACATGGTGCCTGTATCCCAGCTGCTTCAGCTCCAGCTGTGGCTAAAAGGGGCCAATGTACAGCTCAGGCCATTGCTTCAGAGAGTGCAAGTCCCAAGTTCCAAGCCTTGGCAGCTTCCATGTGGTGTTGGTCCTGTAGGTATACAAAAGTCAAGAAGTGAGATTTGGAAATCTCTGTCTAGATTTCAAAGGATGTATGGAAATGCCTGGATGTGCAGAAGCAGAATCCTCGTGGAGAATCTCTGATACAGCAATGTGGAAGGAAAATGTGGGATCAGAGCCCCCATGCAGAATCCTCACTGGGGTACTGCCTAGTGGAGCTTTGAGAAGAGGGACACCATCCTGCAGACCCGAGAATAGGAGATCCATATACAGCTTTCGCTGTGTGCCTGGAAAAGCCATAAATACTCAATGCCAGCCCATGAAAGCAGCTGGTAGAGGGGACTGTACTTCACAAAGCCACAGGGGCAGAGTTGCCCAAGGCCACGTTGTGGGAGACCACCTCTTGCATTACCATGACCTGGATGCAAGACCTGGATTAAAAGATAACTTTGAAGTTTAATGACTGCCTTACAAGATTTTAGACTTGCATAGGGCCTCTAGCCCCGTTGTTTTGGCCAATTTTTCCCATGTAGAATGGGTGTATTTTCCCAATGCCTATACCCTCATTTGTCTAGGAAGTAACTAACTTGCTTTTAATTTTACAGGCTCATACGTGGAAGGGACTTACCTTGTCTCAGAAGAGACTTTGGACTTGAACTTTTGGATTAATGCTGGAATGAGCTAAGACTTTGGATGACTGTTGGAAGGGCATGATTGTATTTTGAAATGTGAGGACATGAGATTTGGGAGGGCTGGGGCAGATTGATATGGTTTGGCCCTGTGTCACCACCCAAATCTCACCTTGAATTGTAATAATCTCGACATGTTATGGGAGGAACTCGGTGGGAGGTAATTAAATCATGAGGGCAGCTACCGCTATGCTGTTGTTGTGATAGTAAATGAGTTCTCATGAGATCCGATGGTTTTATAAGGAGCTTTTCCCCCTTTGCTCAGCACTTCTCTCTCCTGCCGCCACGTGCAGAAGGACATGTTTGCTTCCCCTTCTGCCATGATTGTATGTTCCCTGAGGCCTCCATAGCCATGCTGAACTGTGAGTCAATTAAACCTCTTTCCTTTATAAATTATCCAGTCTTGGGTATGTCTTTATTAGTGGTGTGAGAATTGACTAATACAAGTAGTTTCCAGTAATGGAGTCTGTCCACTGGAGCTGCTCTGGCTCCAGCCATGGCAGACACAATGGAGGCCATGTTAGCAGAAAAGGAGGTTCTGGGGATGGCAGTAGCATCTAGAGCACTCCATGAGCAAGTTGACAAGTGTCTGGAAGACAAGTGGTAACCTGTCATACCTGAGAGGGTATTATTAACTGTGTTCTAAAACACACACACACACACACACACACACACACACACACACACACACACAGTCATGGCTTGATGAAAATATTGATCTAATGTAACAGTGTGTTCAAAATGTGAAAATCCAGTGCTGAGATATGTGGACAAACCAGATTTGACTGAAAACAAATACAGTTGTAAAACACAGAATTCATGACTTTATAAGATTCACTTTGAGAAAATTTCTGTATTAGCAAGAATAAGTAATTCTGTTATAACAAACAAACCCCAAATATCAGTATCTGTCAGGGGCAGTGACAATGACCACTATGTTAAGAATTCATTTTAAAATTGGGGTGGGGAGGCTGTGTTGTTTGCAATCCAGTGCTCAACTGGCTCAAAATGGGGTTGGGAGTTTTTAGAGCTTTACTATGCTGGTTGAAAGAAAACAGTTACATGATGTCTGGGGTTGCCACCACAGAAATTTCTAGATGTTAAAAAAAGGCAAGAAAATTGCTCTTTGAAGAATAGTAGTTGAGAATATGCCCAAGTCAATCACCCCCACCTGCATTTATGGTAAATATCTTTGTTTCAATTAATCTAATGATAATATATTTTATTCTCACCAAGTTCTAAGATGTATAATCTGGACAAAGAGGCTCTCATACTAGAAAGGCCAAAAGATGTGAATCTTTGGGTCAGTGGTTCATTGAAGAATACTGACAAAAAAAATGCTTATAATACTGTGTGGTGAGTGCTATGAGAAAGTCATGTGGTATAGTGTACTTTGAATTCACATAAAAGGAACATCCAACCAGACTTTGAAGGCCTGGAAGTTTGTCCAGAGAAAAGTAATAACTAGGATTAATCCTAAAAGATGAGTGAGGGTTGATTGGCTAAATAAGGCTGAAGGGTCAAACTATTAAGAGGGCTCAGGAAATTTTGTCTAAATTATAGCTGAAAGGTAAACCTGGTAAACCTCGATCTGGGTCAAGAAATTTTGGTTTTGAAAATTTTCTAAGTTCTCCTCATGGTCACATACCCCATCTGAGCCCAGGTCTTGTTAGTTTCTCTGCAGTTTCAGAGGAATGTGCAGGAAATGGGAAAACTTAGATAAATAACAAAGCGTTTTATTCAATTAAAATTAAAGACGTGTGGGAAAGCTAAAGGTAAATTATTAGACTGCATAGTACTACATTGAGCAAACATCTTTTGTCCCAGAATGTGGTAGGCAACATAAAGATACAGATCTATAATTTTTTATTTGCTTGGAGGATAAAACCAAAACAATTACAGAAAGAATTTAATTATGAAAGGCTTTTGTCAGTTAGGTAGATAAACCTGACAGTTTTTAGATTTTAGTGCCTGAAAAATCTCTTTAATAGGGCAAAAAATCTAATTTAGGTAACAGCCCTTGTGGCAGAGACAATGCCCTCTTTCACCACATCATTTCTTCTTCCTGGATACTCCAGAAGACAATTTTTCTCAGCCTCGTCGAGGTTAGGTTAAGACTGAGTTTTATGTGACTGAATTTTGGCCAATGGAATGTGAGCAAAAAGATGTATAAACTACTTCTAAGCTTGGGCTCTTAAAAATATCTCACATATTCTGTACCCCTCCTTCTCTTTTTATGATGAATTGGGAAGACAAGATTGTCTATTTTGTAGCTAAAAAGCAGAAGCAACCTGAATCCTTGACTCATAGCTTAGAAGAACCACTGAGTAGAATCCATCTATATCAGACTATAATTGAACAAGAAGTAAATGCTTGTTGTGCTAAGCCGCTGGTATTTTTGGAATTATTTGTTCTTGAAGCAGAGCTTGATCTGTCCTGACAAATGCACTCTTCCTTCTGCAGGGTTCCCATGCTCTCTGTTGGACTTGAAGGGGGTCATTCGGACAATAAGGCTTGATAACTCCCTAGACTTAGGAAGCAAGAGAGCAGGAGTCAGAAAAACTTTTGTGCTTTTTGGTTTCTATAGAAAATATGATGGATTGAGATGAAAATTTTTAAAATAGGCCTAATGAAGAAGAGCAGATTTGAGGAGTGAAGGTATGATTTTAAATTGGACATGTTATATTGAAAAGATATTTAGCCTTATATCATGCAGGAGGATTTTATAAATGCCTTTGAGGGAAAGCAGTGTTTTTATATGTTTAATTTTCTTTATTATCTAGTATTTATATACCATTTATATTTCTTAATGGGTTGGTTCCCTTAGCTGTCTGTGTGTTTGCATGTGTATATATTGTACACATGCTGCCTAGAATTGCTTTGAGTTGTCTGTATACTCACATGAAATATAAGTAGCTTGTTTAAATCACAATAGTATATTTATATTCCTTCTTTCCTTCACTTTCTCTCTGACATCTTTTCTGAATGTTTTTAGGCAGCATGTTCTTACTCTTTTTAAAGATATTTCTCATTAGGTAGATTGTAAAAGCCAACACCAAATGTTAAATCCAAGTTTGTTACACAAGCAGTTTGGAAGGTCAGAATGATCTCCACAAGATGCATACCAGAAGCTAACTCAATTTTTGATTTCCCCAAATGAGTTTTCTTGTGAAATCTGGTTTTCGCATCTCCCTAGGTTTTTCCCCAATGGCCTGCTTTTATATTTCAAAATATAACCGGGACAAAGTATTTTAGAAAAGTTATTGGTTTTAATTTATCTTTGAAATCTCGAATTTTTCCTGGGCATGTTTTCCTAGAAGAGTGTTTTGCATAGCATGGGTATTAAAGGAGTCTTTGTTGACTGGTTTAAAGATCTTAGTTAATTTGAGCTGGGAGAAAACTTAGAGATCATCTAGTCCAACCCTGTCCTTTTATTGTTGAGAAACAAAAGCCCAGAGAATTGAAAAGTCTTGGCCAATGTCATAAGGTTAGGCGTAGACCTGCTGCTACTACTAATGATGCTGCTCCTTTATTTATGTGCATAAGTTGTCCGTTTCACAAAGCCATCATTTATGTCACTTGTTCCTACAATAACTATGTGAGATAAGAAATGCAGAGATGATCAATCCTTTTGGTTTTTTAACCAACGAAAAAATTGAGGCCCAGAGGAACTAAGTCAAATAGTTAGATTATCTTACTCATTTATTACACAAATATTGATTAAGCTCTTATTATGTGCCAGGCACTATTCTAGTTTTGTTCTAAAAACAGGCAAATGCGTGGTCCTCTTTGTATTAGGGAGAATGAGAGAGAAAACATTCTAATAAATAATAGCTGAAATGAGTGAGTTTGCTTTCTGACTTCAGTCCAGTGGTGTTTTTCTCTACATCTCTGCTGATTAATTAAAACAAATAACATTTCTGGTGGATTGATTAATTCTTCTTTACTGAAGAGAAATAGCCCCTTTAAAGAATGTATTCTGTAAAGAATACAAAGCATTTTAGATGCAGCAATAAAAAGAGGGCTTTAGAGAGTTATGTAATTTAATGTGCTCAAGAGAATATGGAGAAACATCAGTACATGTTCCCTTTCTCTCCAGCTTTGAGATTTATGACTGGTCTGTTACAATAATAATAACTGAATATTGGCGTAAGAAATATATTTGATTCAGTGGGTAACATTTGACAGCCTTAACTTGTGAAATGTAGAAAAGTTCTTGCAGGAAGCTCCGACAGAATATGTAATATACAAGAAGGTATTCAGGGAACAGAAAAATGAAATCAAAGGAACCTGCTATCCAATCTGTTTCATTAAATATGAAAATTAAAATGCCTTAACAAAATGCTTTCTCTTCCTCTCTCCTCCCAACAAACAAAAGCATTGGTAGGCAGCCTGAAATTGCTCATCAAGGAAAAAGACCAGACTTGGATTTTAAATGGCTCCTTCTGAATGAAGCAATTAATGCTAAAAGGAACATGTTGTCTCCTCAGCATTTAAAAGGTAAAACATTCATTGTACTTGCTGGCACTGTATCAAGTTTCTCCTTGGCCTAAGCGAGGAGAGAAATGCTTTGCTGCATGTGTTCTTGACCTCTGGTAATCAGGAGGATTTGGCTGATAAACTTGACAGGAGCAATTCTCCCTGGGACTGGAAATGTGCCCGGGAAGTGTGCTCTTGAGTTTCTCTTACTCAGACCCTGACCAGTCAGCTGTGGCAGGCCCATCAAAGCTGGCATCTGACCTATTTGCCAATGAGAGATGGTGCTGCTCTATGATTGTTCAGGATTTGAAATGCACTAGAGTAATGCCACAGAGTATTGTCTTTACTTTGTTGCATTTGTTCCGATTATTCAGCTTTCTCAGGTAATATTTTAAGAATATTACCTTGTAAACTTACTTATTATTCATTTACTCACTAATGCATATGTTTATTCAGAGCACTTTAATTAATGAGTTCCAGTGTGCCAGAGACGGCTTTGGGAAGGCTCTTGGAGCGGGTACACAGAATGGTGCTCGTCTTTAAGGAGGCTCAGTCTAGTGGAGGAGGTAGGCAGAGAAATTCCTTGTGACAATAAAACACAGTGTCTTAGAAAAGAAGCATATGTAAAGCGCAATGAGAGTTCAGAAGGGGTGACAAAAGTCTCTCCTGTATGGTGATTTAAAGCAATGGCTTTCTAGCTGCACTGTGACAACCCTGAGCAATGGGGAAGGTGAAAGACACAGATGAACAGGAGGGCTTAGATTATTCTTCTGCCACATCCCCTCAGGAGAAAGGCTTTCTCTTTTGTTTCATGTTTACATATTATGAGATTTTTTTAGAACAACGGACTTATATATGTGTGTGTGTGTGTGTGTGTGTGTGTGTGTGTGTGTGTGTGTGTATACACACGTGTATGTATATTAATATGAATTTTCTTCATTAACTCATTTAATACTCTAATAATCTTGGCAGCAGGAGGCAATGTTCTCTCCATTTATGTATGAGGAAACTATTTACATGAACAATTGTTATTTCATAGTTGGTGCTAAAAATAGTAATCTTTATTTTTCCTTCATAAAGTCAAAAGACTGAAATATTTTCACATTCAGTTTGGGAAGGTCCGCTACTAGCATGGAGCAAGATAAGAAGTTGTTGAATGGGTAAATGATGGCAGAGTCTAGACCTATCTTTGTATAGAATAACCTATGTTAAATAAATCCTAACTTTTAATTTATTAGCTTGAAAGTTAATAAACTTTTGACCAAAGTAATATTAGATCTTGCAATGAGATTCTAAGTGATTTATTTTAATCTCATCTATCTTCCATTTAGTAGATAATCTTTTAGGTCTCTGTCCATTCTGAGTGTTTGCATTTACATCTTGTATTCCAATGTTGGATGATTTATGTAATTAATTTCTAGGCAACTACATAAAGAAGACTGTTCATACTCGGACAAAAAGTTTTCGTATTGTGTTTAACATTTACTTTGAGATAATAATGTAGTATAGGAAGGAAACCCTGTATTATAGAGTCAGAGCAAGTCAAATCCTTGCTGTTCTTCAAACTAGATATATAACCTTGGGCAAGTTTCTTTTCTTCCCTTGGTTTCAGTATTCCCAGGTGTAAAACGGGGATACTAATCCCAGCTAACCTCCCTTATTGTTTTTGGGGATCAAAAGAAATGATCTACTAGAAATTACACCGTGAACTGTAAAGTGCTACATAAATGAAGGTGCTTATTTTTCACTGAGCCTTGGGCCTGCCAGACCTTATGATCTTCTTCCAGGGTTGTTTGTTTATAGTTGATTAATGTTTCTTTCTCTCCACCCCACCCCTTTTGAGGTCCAAAAAGGTAGGAGATTGGCAAAGAAATAAAAAGCCATGGCTTTCATGTAAACAACTCCTCCCCCAGTTAATCTTTCTTTGGTCTCTCTATTCATATGTCTTTTTAATCATAAGGAACAAATGAAGCATCACCTTCAAGCCCCATGTTAGGATTCTGTCAGCTCAAGGGCCCCAGGTCTCAGAAAAGATTATCTTCCTCCTTTGCAGAACTTTTTATATCAGACTTATTTTTCTCATCGAGAGATTCCATTGCCTATTCAGAAAATGGAGCTGCTGCAGGTTTTTTTTTTTTTTTTTGTATATTTTGTTTTATTTTAAAAAATGTCTTTAATGAACAGAAAAAATGCTTCTGTAAGAGCATCACCCATCTTTATTGTCTCATATCAGCTTAACTTTCCTGACAAAGTACAAAGTGGATTTCTCCCTCCCAGCACTATAAGCACTGCCGATGCTGGAAGAGAGCTAGGCTCTTTTCCTGAGCTCACAGCATCATTATAGATAATAAAAGTTCTGGAAGCGGGACTTTACTGACAATTTTGTTTTGGGGAATGATGCATGAGACAGAGAAAAGTCCATTTTGGGCAATGAGGTGCTGACACCAGGAAAACTCTTTGTTCCACATAAAATAAGTCAATTTGACTTAGAAGATACATGGAGGGTAGAGCTATATTCTCATAAGGTAGCATGACCTTCTAGTATTAAAAAAAAAATACCACTCTGCTTTCAGACAGAACTTGAAAGTTATCCTTCTTTCCTTAGTTGAAGAAATCTGGTCAGAGAACAAGATAATAAATAGGCTTAACTCCTAATTTTGCCACTTATTAGCTGGATGTCACTAAGACTGGCCACTGGTTATTTATAAATCAGGAAAAAAGCCTGCCTTATTATCCCCTGGCATGTTGTGAGGGTTAAGTGAGAATTCCTTCATGTGTATGATGCTTTCTGATTCTAAAGGATTTTTATATGGAAAATGGTTTCATGTGATTAAGAGTGTGGTTTTGGAGGGTAGCAAAATGTGTCTGAATTCCATTTCCATTATTTCCTAGCTCTATGACCTTGTATAATTTGCTTAAACTTGCTGAGCTTAGATCTACTCATCGTTCAAATGGAAAATGGACCTCCAAATTTATGCGGTCATCAGAAGGACTAAATGATACACTTGGAGTGTTTAGCTTGGTACCTGGTGTTCGCTGTGCATTCTATAAATTATTGTTGTATCTTATTTGATTCCTACCAAACCCTGTAGGGAAAGAAAGACAGCTCTTATTCACATGATTTTGTTGTGAAATAATTGCCAACCAGAAGTGCAGAAAGCTGGTTGTTTACTCTGCTATGAAAGGGCAGATCTAGGGTTTGGATCCAGTTTCTAGACTTAAATCCAGCAGGAATATCCTGTAAAACCAACACATTAACTTAGAGCTTCTGACCTCTAAGCTGTTAGTAATCACAAATCTGCATCTTCCCTTTGAGGCAGGATTATTTCTGCCTCAGACGGCCTGGGTAAAAAGATAGCAGGCGATTTCATGCCATTGATTCACAGAAAGCCTATTACTGTTCACTCTGTGGAGTCCTCAGAGTCTGGATCATCCATTACAGAAGATCCCTGATATTTCAGATACACCTCCAAGGTGAGTACAAGGAACTATAGGAGTCATAACCAAAGAGGAAAATTATGACACCTATGGGAATTTGATTTCAGTAGCCAGAAGAGCGTTGGTACCACAAAACCATTGCTTAGGTGTCTGCTCCATCAAAAACTGGGATCCTAAGAGATTGAATGTCAGACTGGAAGGATTTTAGAGATCATATAGGTGCTGACGTATGTTAACAAATGGAAACTATTGACACACAAATTAAAATGGTACCTGCCACAGTGTATATTGTAGCCAACGTGCCAAGTTAGTGGTCAACCTGAGGAAGGACTTGGGTCTCTCAACTTTCAGTTTTGAAAGTCACCTTTGCTTTGAAGGTATCATAGGGTATCTTGACATAAACATGACACGATCTTTATCCTTAAGACCAAAAATCAAAAAAGGGAGATAGTAATACATTGTGAATACATGTGGCTATACTCCTATGTAAAGGTCTTAGGTCTTTATATATATATATATATATATATATATATATATATATATATGTACAAATTTTATTACATTTTAGGTTCTGGGGTACATGTAAAGAACATGCAGGATGGTTGCATAGGTATATACATGGCAATGTGGTTTGCTGCCTCCCTCCCCATCACCTATATCTTGCATTTCTTCCCATGTTATCCCTCCCAAACTCCCTACCCTCCACTGTCCCTCCCTTAATCTCCCCCTACACACAGACCCCAGTGTGTGATGCTCCCCTTCCTGTGTCCATGTGTTCTCATTGTTTAACACCCACCTATGAGTGAGAACATGCAATGCTTGATTCTCTGTTCCTGTGTCAGTTTGCTGATAATGACGGTTTCCAGGTTCATCCATGTCCCTGCAAAGGATATGAGCTCATTGTTTTTTATGGCTGCATAATATTCCATGGTGTATATGTGCCACATTTTCCCTGTCCAGTCTATCATCAATGGGCATTTGGGTTGGTTCCAAGTCTTTGCTATTGTAAACAGTGCTGCAATGAACATACGTGTGCATGTGTCCTTATAATAGAACGTTTTATAATCCTTTGGGTATATACCCAGTAATGGGATTCCTGGGTCAAATGGAATTTCTATTTCTAGGTCCTTGAGGAATCGCCACACTGTCTTCCACAATGATTGAACTAATTTACACTCCCACCAATAATGTAAAAGTGTTCCTATTTCTCCATATCCTCTCCAGTATCTGTTGTCTCCACATTTTTTAATGATCACCATTCTAGCTGGCCTGAGATGGTATCTCAATGTGGTTTTGATTTGCATTTCTCTAATGACCAGTGATGATGAGCATTTTTTCATATGTTTGTTGGCCTCATATATGTCTTCTTTTGCAAAGTGTCTGTTCATAGCCTTTGCCCACTTTTGAATGGGTTTGTTTGTTTCTTGTAAATCTGTTTTAGTTCTTTGTAGATTTTGGATATGAGTCCTTTGTCAGATGGCTAGACTGCAAAAATTTTTTCCCATTCTGTTGGTTGCCGGTTCACTCTAATGATTGTTTCTTTTGCTGTGCAGAAGCTCTGGGGTTTAATTAGATCCCATTTGTCTATTTTGACTTTTGTTGCCAATGCTTTTGGTGTTTTAGTTATGAAGTCCTTTCCTATGCCTATGTCCTGAATGGTATTGCCTAGGTTTTCTTCCAAGGTTTTTATGGTGTTAGGTCTTATGTTTAAGTCTTTAATCCATCTGGAGTTAATTTTAGTGTAAGGTGTCAGGAAGGGGTCCAGTTTCTGCTTTCTGCACATGGCTAGACAGTTTTCCCAACACCATTTATTAAACAGGGAATCCTTTCCCCATTGCTTGTTTTGTCAGGTTTGTCAAAGAACAGATGTTGTAGATGTGTGGCATTGCCTCTGAGGCCTCTGTTCTGTTTCATTGGTCTATATCTCTGTTTTGGTAACTGTACCATGCTGTTTTGATTACTGTAGTCTTGTAGCGTAGTTTGAAGTCAGGTAGCGTGATGCCTCTGGCTTTGTTCTTTTTGCTTAGAATTGACTTGGCTATGCAGGCTCTCCTTTGGATCCATATGAAGTTTAAGGTGTTTTTTTTCAGTTCTCTGAAGAAGGTCATTGGTAGCTTGATGGGGATAGCATTGAATCTATAAATTACTTTGGGCAGTATGGTCATTTTCATGATATTGATTCTTCCTAACCATGAGCATGGAATGTTTCTCCATCTGTTCGCATTCTCTCTTATTTCCTTGAGCAGTGGTTTGTAGTTCTTCTTGAAGAGGTCCTTTACATCCTTTGTTAGTTGTATTCCTAGATATTTTATTCTCTTTGTAGCAATTGTGAATGGCAGTTCGTTCTTGATTTGGCTCTCTTTAAGTCTCTTATTGGTGTATAGGGATACTTGTGATTTTTGCACATTAGGTCTTAGGTCTTTTTAAAGCAATGTGGAGAGGCAGAGAAAAACAAACCATACTTGATTTGGAGAATAAAGGAGGAAAACTTACAAAAGAGGTGGTCTTTAGGTGGAATCTTGAGATCCAGATGTTATAGAAGAGAAAGAAGTATGAAATGAATGGTCTTCATAAGGTAGAGTCTAAGTTGGCTTCTCTCAGACTCAGTTTCTTACTAGGAAAGTGAAGTTAAGCATAATTCCCTATAGCCTTAGCTAGTATATGTAAAAGTGTTGTGCTCAAATCCTTCCTCTTCTTCTCTTTTGTTCTTTCCCCAACACCACACTACAGGTCCCAAGAGGTAGGCTTATACTTTAGTCTACCAGGACCATCCTACAGGTTGTTGCTGATTTTGATCTTTCCTCATAGCTTAAAAAGTCTGCACAGTATTTTCATCATTGGGCTTTTGTGGGGAGTGAGACATAAAAATAACCTAAACATTTTAAAATAAATTTTGCACAATTGTAAGATGAGTCAGAAAGGGAAAATTCCTGTTTGTTGTGTACTCTTCATGAATTCACTTTGCTAGAGTCTTGTGATAGATGGATCTTTGTGCAGTTCTCCTGGAGCATGGGCCACCATGGCTCTTTCATGAAATCATTGTGCCAGAGCTGCCAGTATTGTGCAAAGAGGTCCTGGAGGAGGGAAGAAGACGTCTTAAAGAAAGGGACAGAGTATTGGAAGACATTAGAAAATAAAAATACAGGACATCTAAACAAAAAAACCATTTTAAGTATGTATCAACCATAATATGGAACATATTTAGACTAAAAAAGTTGTTTATCTGAAATTCAAATTTAACTGGAGTCCTTTATTTTATCTGGTAACCCTAGTCGAATGAGACAATAAGGTCAAAGAGTTAAGAAGTAATAAAGATATTTTTATAAGAGTGTATAGTTTTCAAAGTGCCCTCATATTCCTTATCTCATTTTGACCTATCATATCAACAAAATGTTGGTATTATCCCTCTAATTGTAGAGATAATGAAAGATGAGGTTCAGAGAGCTTAGGTGACTTACCTAAGGACATACTAGTGGTAGGTGGCAGTGTTGGCACTTCAACTCAATTATTTCATTATTATTATTATTTTGAGATGGAGTTTCACTCTTGTTGTCCAGGCTGGAGTGCAATGGAGTGATCTCAGCTTGCTGCAACCTCCACCTCCCGTTCAAGCAATTATCCTGCCTCAGCTTCCAGAATAGCGGGGATTACAGGCATGTGCCACCATGCCTGGCTAATTTTTTGTATTTTTAGTAGAGGTGGGATTTCACTACATTGGTCAGGCTGGTCTCAAACTCCTGAACTCAGGTGATGCACCTGCCTCGGCCTCATGAAGTGCTGGGATTAGAGCCGTGAGCCACCGTGCCCAGCCTAGCACAGTAATCTTTTAAACTTCTTATTTTGAGATAATTTTAGACTTAAAAAAAAATTTCCTAATGTTAACATCTTATATACCCATAGAACAATGACAAAAACTAAGAAATTAACTTTAGTGCTATTCACTAAAGTATGGACTTTATACATATTTCATTGATTTTTCTTTTTCACAAATGTCCTTATTCCTGGGATCCAATTCAGAGTCCCACATTGCTTTTAGTTGTCAGGTCTCCTGCCATATGTAACAGTTCCTCACAGTTTTTCCTTTTCTTTTACTTTTGAACAGTACTGATGAGTTTTTTTTTGTAGAATGTCCTTCAATTTTGGTTTTTCTAATTCTTTTCTCAGGACTATACTGAAGGTATTGGGAAAGATACCACAGCAGGGATGTGTCCTTCTCAGGCTGTGATATTAGGTATATTATGCTGATATGTATCATTGGTGACATTAACCCTGATCACTTGGTTAAAATGGCATCTGCTGGAATTTTCCCACTGTAAATTTGCTGTTTTCCCCTTCCTTATTACCAAATATTTTGAGAAGTGACACTTGAGACTATAAAAAGATGTTGTTTATACTTAAACTTTCCCTCATTAACTAATTTTATCCTCTTGTGGTGGATCTTGCTTGCTGCCGTTATTATTATGATGTTGTAATGGTCATTTTCTATTTTCCTCATTTTCTCTATGCTTATTAACTGAAACTATTCTGTTGGAAAGAGACATTGCTTCACTCCTCATTTCAGCTCAGTTATTTTAATTCCAAGTCTATTGCTGTTTTTACTAAAGCACAGATGAAGAAAAAAGTATAGGATTTTGAGTTATAGTAAAGGTATGATTGTTTCAAGTACACAGTGGAAGGAGCATGAAAATAATTTTGCTTATTTTACTAATATTGATCAAATCCTTATTTCTATACAGGGTCTTGTATTAGGTATTGCGAAGGAAAGAAATGCACAGAAAATCTTATAGAGGCTGATAAATCAAAGATAATACTTAAAGTACTCTTTGTAAGAGGGATAATAAAACGTCTCAGTTGAATGTTGAACTGATAAATGATTACGTTGATGACTATGGCAATGATAAGTGAGTTGTAATACAGTCATCAAGCACTTGTGGCAAGCTCAGCTCTGAGTAATATAGAATATCCTCAGCCAGATGATCATGATGTATGTACTGATTTTGGCACATACATCATGTGCCATGGGTTCTAGGCACATGCGCAGTAACAAGTATGTAGGCTTATAAGCACCATGAGATCTTTCTCATAATTTTTAGAAAGAAGAACCCAACCAGAAGAGAAACATTTTGACTGTCTTTAGGATCCATGAGTCCTTTCTGCCTGGGAGAGACTATGAGGCTTCAGAGAATTCAAACATTGCTTCTCATTGAGGAAATAGTGAATTAACCTATATGTAGTATCTGAAAAAATTAAACTTCTATTCTCGGTGCTTTCTTTCTTAACTGGCCTAAAATGGACCTTACAGGTATAATCTCAGTAACTCAAATATTTTCAGAGGAAAATGTCCTGCCATGAGCATAATGTAGCAGATTATTTTAACTAGTAATTAATAAAACTGAACAACAGCATCAAAGAGGACACCTGTAGTCCCTTGGCATGAGACTAGAGGCAAATGTAGATTCTCCTCTGTGAGTGTGAATGGCCTACTATCAAGCAATCATTTATATATTCAGGTAGAATGTGATTTGCTTAGGACACACCCATGATGTGATGTGAAGAGTACCAATGTCCATTTTAAAAATCCACTTTAAAGTACTATTTTAAAAAATCCGACAGTAGAGCCTATTCCAGCTATAATAGGCTTTCATTTACATTCTTACTTAAATGCAGATAACCCGAGTTTGAGATGCAAGCAATAAAGTGCATTTTAGAGAGGAGGAAAAGGAGGTCAGAGCCACATGTTGTTTTTGCTAACAATGGTGTGTCCTGAGCTTGGATCCCAATCTTCTGATTATGAGATGTGTGCTTTTTTACCTCCTGCCATGTTACATCTAGCTGGTAGAATACCTAAAATTCTGCACAACTCTAGGTAATATGTCCCACTTTGCCTGGAACAGTTCAGGTTTATCCTTTTTTGCTGCATAATTATTAATAATGTTACCTTTTACTCTCAAAAATGTTTTAAATTGGACCAGAGATCATATAGTAATTTCACTGATGGCACAGCTCAGAGAGGCTCCAACTAGGGCTTCAGTGTTTAAATTGGTGCTAAAGAAATCCCTAGTGAATTGCTTATATACATTACAAAAAGGCAATATTATTTAAGATATTAGTATCTAAATATGCTATGGCACATTCTAATGTTGGAATTATATATAAATATTCACGTGTGTATATGTGTATATATGTATATGTGTATGTACATATTATATGTGTGTATGTGTATATACATATATAGTTGCCTAGAAAAAAGCTCACAAAAAGGCAAAATTATAATAATTTGAGAATATAAAATTTCCATCTTGAAAGAAACCAGACCATGTGGATAGGAGTCAATACCGTAATAACAATTCTTCTCACAAATGCAGTAGAACTTTATATTACCAAGCACTTTTGATCATATTTTCTCATTTTGACTTTGTAAGACTGCTCAATGAGTCAACTAATCCCCTATTTTGCAGGTGAAGCCAAAAGGCAGATATGCAGTGAATAAGGCAGATCTGAGACCTCTGAGACTGTCCTCATTAAGACCCTTCACCACTGACCTTTATCCTTATCCCGTACTGGCTTTCCAAGCTAACAGTGAGACATTGAACTTATAGCCAGAGGCATATTATTACGCTTGTGCTCCTTGAGTCGGAAGAGGAGAGCATACTAGTGCCTCAAAATAACACAGGAGAAACTAAGCAAAGCTTCTCTTTTATTTAAAGCCTACGTTCAGCCAATGGGTCAATTTCTGTCTCATCTATTCAAACTAACATTTGTTGGGACTGTGCTGTGATTTATAGCAGCTTGCTATTCTTCTCTAGTCCTCAGTTTCTCCATCTGAAAAATGAAACTTTTAACTAGATCATCTCCATGGTTCTCTCTGGCTCTGATGATGCATGACTCTATGATTCTCAGCTTCTGGGAAAAGGACAAATTCCAAAGCTGTATTCCAGAACCACCCTGTCTAACTTGGGCTCTTCTCTTCTTTGCATTTGGAGTGAGCCCAAAAGAAAGGTCATTTTTTCAGACATCTTGATGTTGTACTCCAATGTCCTCATTAAATAACAGGAGCCTGGACTGGCAGGCCCAAGGGAATATTCAATCAAGGAGAAAAAGGCCAAGTCATTACTGGAACCCTATCATCAGAGCTGTAAACACAAGCATCTATTCCTGGGCGTTAGCTGAAAGCATGTTTAATCGCGTGCCATCTCTCCCTCCTTATGCAGGTTCCGTTTGTCAAATGTGTGTGACCCTTATGATAAGTCACCAGAGGTGATGAGGGAGAGAGAGAAAGAAAAGAAAATTACAACTGTAAATAGTCTCTGAACAGTGAAAGATCAAAACAGACAGTCTCTGGCTTTACCGGATGAGTCACCGTTGCAGCCTGACCGCAAAAACAAGCGTGGCTTCTCTACTTAGCAGCAGTCTTCCTGTCTGGAAAGGAAACAGCGTTCAGATTGGAGATATTGGCCATTTTATAGACTTCAAAGCAACTTAGGCAACTGAACTGTCAGGTGGGAAAACAGGTAAAACAATTTTTCCTAGAGCTTGTCTGGAGAATCAGCTACTCAACTCTGATTTGAAGCTGCCTGGAAATACTTTCATCTTTAGCCAAAGATTTTTATTTGAAAAAGTTTTAGTATGATGGTCTTCAGTTCTAGTGTAGTGTGTCTATTTTTCCTCAAATAATGTAAGTTATTTTTTTCTGGAAGAGACTTGTTTCCAGGCACTGAGCTAGGTTCTAAGGGAGATGGAGATGTAATCAACATGAGGACCATCTAATGAGGAAGTGGGACCAGTACCCATATCATGACAGTAGGAAAGGAAATATGTGCTGAAAACAGGAGAAACATGATACCATGATGGTGCAAGGAAGTCAGAGGTGGGTGCTGATGAATGGTTACCCGATGAGAAACTAGTGTAGAGAAAGGCCTATGTGTATTCAAGATTCAGCAATGAGGCTAATTTAGCTTGAGATGTAACATACAAATAAGGAAGTAGAAGAAACAAAACTGGAAAGAGAGACTTGGATCTGATCTGGAAGGCGTTTGAATGCTAGAATGAAAATTTGGGGTCTTATTCTGTGTGCTGTAGAGACTGGGAGAGAAAAAGCAGAAATGGTATGAGAAGATAATAATGCCAACTCCAGAGAGTAAAAGGCAAAGGAGCAAGATCAAGATCAGTTAGAAGACTCTTGCCACAGTTCAGGAAAGAAATTAATTTTGGCCTGATATGGTTTGACCCTGTGTCCCTACTCAAATGTCATCTTGAAATGTAATCCCCTCTTGTTGAGGGAGGGAAGGGATTGGATTATGAGGGTGGTTCCCCCTTGCTGTTCTTGCGATAGTGAGCTCTCACAAGATCTGATGGTTTTATAAGCCCTTCTTGCACTTCTCTCTCCTGCCACCATGTGCAGAAGGTCCTTGCTTTCCTTTCTGCCATGATTGTAAGTTTCCTGGGGCCTCTTCAGCTCTGTGGAACTGTGAGGAGTCAATTGAGCCTCTTTCCTTTATAAATTACCCTGTCTCAGGCAGTATCTTTATAGCACTGTGAGAACAAACTAATGCATAGCCCCTCACCTAGAGCATTCCATCTGGAGTTAGAGAGGGGAAGATCTACAGGAGAGGGCTGTGTTAATGCATCTGAATTTCTAATCTAGTCCATGAGGATATCAGTATAAATAAAAGTATTCGCCATCACAGAATGGTTTAGTGTATGTTGAAGTCATTGAGTGGAGGTGTGTGAGACTCTGAAGACTGTGGCCAGCTCAAGTTGACACAACAAAGGAAAGTTGTTCACTTCACAGAAGTATGGAGGCAAATAGCATTACCTGGACCACTCATACTGCAGGCTTTATTTGCTGCTTGGAATTTTGAATGCATATGTTAGATACTCAACTCATAATTTCTTTCTAGTGTCTGATTTGTTTCCAGTGAAGGTCCCAGCCCTTGGTCTTTAGAAAGCAGTGATACCAGGAAGGAAGAACTCCCACCTTATCTGGTGGCTCTAACCCTGCTGTGTGTCTGACCTTGTGTAAATCACCTGCCATCTCCAGGGCTTGGTTTCCTCATCTGCAAAATGAACCTGTCATGTTCTTCTGTGTTCAGGGCCCTTCAAAGTTCCAGTTTAGGTTGTATATTCAGAACAAGTAGCATCCATTACTAACATTATCTTTTACAAAATGAACCAATCTCATTGAAACCTCCTGACAGCCCTAGGAATTAGCAGTGTGGGTAACTTTTTTTTTTAAGAGACAGAGCCTCTTTTTGTTCCCCAGGATGAAGCACAGTGACATGATCATAGCTCACTGCAGCCTTGACCTCCCTGGCTCAAGTGATCCTCCCACCTCAGCCTCCCTGAGTAGGTAGGACTATATATAGGGGCATGCCACCATGCCTGACTAATTTTTAAAATATTTTGTAGAGTTGGGGTCTCACAATGTGGTACAGGCTTGTCTCAAACCTCTGGCTTCAAGCAATCATCTTTTCTTAGCCTCCCAAAGTGCTGGAATTATAGGCATGAGCCACTGCACCTGGCTGGCATAATTATTTTAAAGACATTTTACTTATCTGTTAGTACAGCCACTTGGAAGGTAACTAATTTTCACTAGGACTTACAATAATTTAGTGATCTAGTCAAGACTAGAACCTTGGCCACCTGACTCCTAGCCCAGTGCTCTCTCCACCCTACCAGGCTGTACTGATCAGTAAAGTACATGACAAGGAATGTACTCAGTTTTCCATGATCTTGAATATGCTGTGTTTTTATTGTTTCTTCTGAGTGAGGCTAGCCCAACAGAAAAACAATTGTTTTATGGGGTCACTGAAAAGTTTTAGTGGTTAAATGCATGCCTTTAAATCTACTTCCTTTCAGTGGGATGTGTGCAGATGTTGAGCTCTTCTTTGTGGTCAGTACTTCCATGATCAGCTGCAGGAGGTTATGAACTTGGATGCGGTCAGTAGCCAGAGACTTGGCCATCTACATTCTTCAGTATGTGTTCCTCTGACCCTAAAAATCATAGAGTCCCTAGGCCAAAATGGCCTCATCCAATTCAATGTCCTGTCTAGGGCTTGATCTCTTCTATTACAGCTCTAACGGTTGTCCAGCAACTTCTTGAACTATAACATCACTTGTGGATCCTGGGCACATACTGTCGATTGCCTCTCAACATCTTCACATGCTTGCCTCACAGTCAGCCCATATTCAGCGTGACAAATTTCAAAACCCATGTTACCTTTTCTAAATGCTTTTCTTCTCAGATGGTATCTATTTAGTTCAACAAGCTAAAACCTAGTCCTCTTACACCCAATCTCCTTTGACATTTAGCAACCCCTGATTATGCTCCCTCTGAAATCCGTTTACATCTATCCTCTTTTGTATGCACATCCACTGTCCCCTTTCAGGCCCCCTGCCGTGTTTCCCTGGACTATCTATTTAGCTGCCCAGTTGATTGCTCGGAGCCTTTAATAGGCGAGTCTGCATTTTACATTTCTAAATGAGAATACAGGATACATTTCTCCAACTTACTGGCTATGGAATGTCTTTTCTTTTCCCCAGAGCATCTTCTGGAAAATGCTAGTCTAGCCTTTCCAGCTGCAGTGTAGTCCCTGTCATTGTCACATCTGTCCACCCCTCTTTGTAGTCGAACTTGTTATTTCCTCCGCTTAGAATGCCCTTCTTCCTGACTCTTGCCATCTGGAGAAATCCTACGCGTATTTCACAGTCCAATTCAAATGTCTCCTAGTCTCTGAAGCCTTCTTTGATCTCAAGTCCCAGCACATTGGCATAACCTCTTAGCCCTCGGAGGGCTGTGTACTTGAATCTATTATAATATTTAAATTATATTCTAGCTGTGTGTGTGTCTATCTCTCCAAACAATTCTAAGCTCTATATGTTACTCACCTGTTACCAAGTCTAGAATTTTGACTGCCTTCTTTAACTTCTCTGAACATTCACTAACTTATAGTTGATGCTAAATAAATTTCATGCCATAAATGAGCTCACAATTCTAGTACAGTGTTTCAGCCTCTTCACTTCCTCCACTGCTCCCTCTGACACAGTGAGGGGTATGCTGGGGCATGAGAACATTGGTTCAGAAGGGAAGATGGGACAAGTATATCAGTAGTAATTACTGATCCTTACAGAGGGGGACTTCTGGGGGAGGAGAAGCCATTCAAGATCCTTATGGAAGGGAACTTCTCAGGGAAGAAAGCCATTTCTGGAAAGGAGCTACTAGGGAGCATCCCTGAAGCTTCCACATTAATGTCTTACATTTACTGAGTGCTTTCTCTTTGCAGGGTATTGTGCTAGGAACTGTGAATACATGTGAACCCTCAAGCAGCTTCTAGTTAATAGTTAGGCTTCCTAAAGACTCCTGGTTTCTATTAACAGCAAATAGCTCTGCTAACTGGGCAACAAAGAGAAATTTACTTTAAGGATGTGGAATTTTCAGAATTCAAGGACAGGAAAACAGCTAGGTCTCTGCCCTGCCTCCCATTCACATTATAGCCCTGGGTCTTATCAAGGTTATTATGCACACTTGAGATATATTTGCCAAAGTATCTTCCAGTATTCTAAAATAGCTAAATAACTTTTCAGTTTGAGGGCAATCCACACATTCCCATTGTATGCAATGATTATGCTTCCCTGTGTAGACCACTGTAGGATTAATAGATCCTTTTAATGACTGACCTTCTTCAATCTCCACAATAATCATTCAGTCATCCCATGATCTTTACTGCAGGCTACAACATACCGGGTACGAGGATAGGTATATGGAGACAGTTTTAAACAGAATGGACATGATCCCTGCCCTTCTGGAATTGAAAGTCTGGAAAGACAGAGTTTATATTTTTCTTGTTTTAGAGACAAACTGAGGTGGAATGATTTCTCCCTGTTAGGTGGTAGAGCTAGGACCCAAACCTGGGATTCCCAGTCTCGACCCAAGACTGTGATTTTCCCACTGTCAGCTTTGCAATCATTGGGAAATCCTCGTGTACCTTCCAGGAGTTAACTGAACAGGGAGGGGAGCACTACACACTGGGGTCTGTTGGGGGGAAATAGGGGAGGGACAGCGAGGGGAGGGGAGTTGGGGAGAGATAGCATGGGGAGAAGTGCTAGGTGTGGGTGATGGGGAGGAAGGCAGCAGATCACACTGCCACGTGTGTGCCTATGCAACAATCTTGCATGTTCTTCACATGTACCCCAAAACCTAAAATGCAATAAAATAAATTAAAAGAAAATGTCAATGAAAATGTCAAAGTGGCAAATAAAAAGCCAAAATATCAACATTAAGAAAGCAACAAGAAAAACTAGCTTCTGAAAACCCCAAAATGTGTATGTGTGTGAGTGTGTGTGTTTGGGTGGGGTGAGCTCTCAAACCAAAACAAGTAATAGCAGCAGCAGCCACTTGAAAACAAAAAAACAAAAACAGAAAGGACTTTTCCCCTCAAATCTGAAATGCAGCAGGGTGTCCTTAGTGGTACAGAGCAGTGTTTGATGTGAGCATCCAGGCCCCGCTGTGAGCAGAGCTCTCCATTCTTGTCTCCCACATAGCCCTTATTGACTGGCTTTGCTGGACTCAAATGTGAGCTGGCTACTTCTTTGCCTTTTGCCATTTGAAGGATAATCTTACTTGGGGATCCCAGTAGGGTGCCACCTGGGAATGCAGTGAGCAGGGGGAGAGAGGGAGGAGGCCTATTTTGATAGGGAACTTCCCTGTGTCTACAGCACTCTCTGCCTGCTTCTCTCAAGTGAGTACCATTCCCCTTTCTCGTGTCTGTACTGTAGACCAATGTGTCTATACTGGAGAACAACATACAATATACTGTTTGCAGCCAGCAGAGGCCTTGGTTGATGGATGGGTAGAAAGATGTGATCTTCCTTTTCCTGTGCTATGATGAGATCTTCTAAAGGTGAATCAAATGGACAATTACATTTGTCTCTGTGCCTCTCTATTTTAAAGATGGAAAATGTAGCCTTAGGGTAGCTAATTCCATAGTTAGTAACCAAAAGCAGAAAGAAAAAAAAAAAAAGAGCTTCCTTAGACATTCACTGAAGCCTTGAATAAGACATAGTCCCTGTCTCAAGACGAGGAACCAATATGTGTAAACCATAGTTCCATTGTCATGTAATAACGGACATATACAAATTTTGTGAAAGCCTAGGGGAGAAAGTGACAATCCTTCTGGGTGGGCATGTTAGAGCTGGGTCTTGAAAATAGGAGTTTACTAGATAGAAAAGTGTAATTGGAGTTGAAGGGAGAAGAGACAAGGATAAAAATGTCACGTAAGCAGAGGCTTGGAGGTGTGAAAGTGCATGGTGTATTCAGGGAGTATTTGAGGAGACACTGGTTGTATTTCTGGTAACAACACACTTTGTGTAATGAGACGAAGTGAGTGATTGGCTGGGTTTTATAGTAGGGCTAGCGACATTAACAACCAACCAACAAATATCAGTGGGTTAAGAGAGCAGACTTTCATTTCTCACTCACTTCACAGCACAGTTCTGGTTGGTAGGAGAGTGATGCCCCAGGCAGTCATTCAGAGATCCAGGTTCCTTCCATTTTGTGGTTCTGTCCTCCTCTTAGTTCCTCAAGCCTTTGAAACTCAGGTGGAGGTTGGGGAAAGAAAGTGAGCATCATGCATGCCGAGGAAGTTTAGAGGTGAGGTCTGGAAGTTGTCTACATCACTCCTGTCCATATACATATATGCCTTTGGGTAGAACTTAGCTACCCAGCCACACTCAGCTGCAAGGGGTCGAGGGAATTAGAGGCTAAGGGGAGAATACATAGTTAAGCAGAACAGTATCTGTCACAGCTTCATGTGTGGAGAACAAGAGGATGGAGAGCATGAGGGCTTTATGCATACAGGATAGAACTTGATGAAAGTGTTCTAGCTTCCTTAGGGGACAAGTATGTAATAAAGGAGTCAGGGAGGGCTCTAGGTGAGAGGTCCTCCGGGGCCACACTTCTTGGGGAAAAGAATGAATGATTCTATCTGAAAGGTGTTTGTACTCAGACAGAAAAAAAATCTGCTCTAGCCATGAGAAAATGGACACAAAATCACTCTAGCTCAGCTCTTAAAATGGGAGCAAAAGAAACCCAGCCAAGTAGACAACTTACAGCCCCAACATTTATAGAGCACCATGTGGTTTACTGTATGCTCACACACAAGGTTCTCAGCTGATCCTCACAAAGGAGGAGGACCTGGTTGAAAATTATCCCTGTTTTACAAGTGGAAAAATGTATGCTCAGAGATGTTAAATAACTTGCCAAGGGTTGCACAGTAAGAGATGCATCTGCCACTCATATCCACATTGTGTTCTTTCTGTAGTTCCGCAGATCCTCCTCTGAGTAGTGGAGATACTGACCACACTCTGGGAAGCTGACCCAGATCCAGCCCTGGACGGGAGGCCAGGATCCTGGGAAAGCTCTCCTCCATCACCCAGCCCTCTGTTTGCCTGACTTCTGGAATCAGTGAGCTGGCTCCTCATCCAGAGAGCACGTGCATGTTAGCTGTCAAACAGTGCGTGCCGCATCTGACAACCCTAATATCACTGTTTGTATTATCAGACAATTACCAGCCGAGCTCGTATTCATAATTTGACTAACAACTCGCGACAATGATTATTTTTCCTTTTCTGGCAAAACAAATATAGCAGCACTTTCTTTTCAGCATCAGCGCTGATGCTCCTTGGCGTTCTATCAGCTGAAGGATTTTTTTTTTTTTTTTTTCAAAAAAAACATGTTAGTCGTACTCCCCCACATCTCGCTAACTTTACAGTCCCCCATGGCATCTGTGTGCAGTGAACTGAGCTGTTGAGACTAAATGTAATTTGCAATCAAGCTTCTGTTAACATGGAAATGTACCGGCTGGTCTGCTGCAATATGGGTTCTCATTCTGTCTAGCATATGGTTGCATTAAATCCAGTCTCCAGAATGTCTCTTGTTACCACATTGTCAATCCGTGCAGAGCAGAGAACCCTAAAAAACCACTAAAGGAACATATTTTTGGAATTGGCTCTTCTATTGGATCTTGACAAGAGCTGTCCAAAGACATACTTGGTTACTTGAAATGAACTAGCCCTGTCAGATCTATGCACACACACACAGAGACACACAGTAAACTTGGAAACTGGCTTGATGCTCTGTAGTCGTAAGCTTAGGAATTACGCTGGAGGACAAAGGAAAAGGAGAAGGTGAAGACTCAGCTTCACCAGATACATCTGAGATTCCTTTATAGCTTTTTTTCTTGGTAGCTCAATATTCAAGGCCCAGAATATTATAGTTGGACACATAGCAGTCTTTGTGGCTAAAAGTACAGGCTCCTGAGTTGGATGGACTTAAGCTTGAATCCTGACCCCATCCCTCCTTAGCTTGGTGACTTTGGGCACATTCTGAAGCTTTGTGTGCCACAGTTACTTCATCTGTACAATGGAGATAAAGAAGGGTACCCTCACAACTTACAGCATTATAGGGGAATAAATGCCTACACATAGCACTTATGTCAACAAATCATTGCTACTGCTTAGTATTAATTACCTCTTCCTCACCATCCCTATTCCCAAATCTGATGCTTAAATACCTCCCACGACATCACCACTATTATTCTCCTTCTCTTGTCTTGCCCCTCACCACTGGTGTCCAGAATGTCAGTCTCCTCTGAGGCAGCCCATTGTTTTCTGTACAATTCTGTTAAATGGCTTTTCTTATATTAAACACAAATCTCACCTCTACCTTGAGCCTTTCCTTTGGGACATATAGAAAAAGTGTAATTCGGTGGCAGTCCTTCAGGTATGTCAAGAGGGTAATCACGCACTCTGTAAGTATTCTGCAGTTTCATCTGGCATCTCTCATTTCTCCTTTTGGTTATGCAGTTTCACATCCCCTTACTGGGCAGGACCCTGCTCTCGAACTTGCCTGGGTATGTCCATGCCACTCTTGATTTCCGCAGCCCAGGCTGAGTGCCGTGTTTGCAGCCGCTCAGTCACCAGCCTGGTCCTACCTGGTGATGAGAAAGGATTCACCTGATTACTTTAACACAGCTCAAAAGTGGACCTATTTGCACACAAGTTCATCAAACTTTACAAAATAGACTCTCCTTGAAAAATTAACAAATAGCAGTTTTCAACAAATCACACTTTAAATTCAATGGAGGGAAGAGATGCATGCCTACAGGTCTCTGTTTCATGTGGCAGAAGAAAATTCCTTTTTTCTTTTTTTCTTTTTCTTTTTTTTTTTTTTTTGGAGATGGAGTTTCGCTCTTGTTACCCAGGCTGGAGTGCAATGGCGCGATTTCGGCTCACCGCAACCTCCGCCTCCTGGGTTCAGGCAATTCTCCTGCCTCAGCCTCCTTAGTAGCTGGGATTACAGGCACACGCCACCATGCCCAGCTAATAAAAAATTCCTTTTTTCAAGGGAGTAATTGCCCTCCTTATACATCTATTCTGTAAATAAGTTCTGTAGGTTTTATTGAATGTGCTTTCAGTAGGAAACACACAGAAGGTGCCCTGTATCTCACCAAAGAGGTAGGATGCAACGTCCTCCAACATTTAAAAGGCATTTTGGGAGATCAGGGGAAAATAGAAAGGGAAGACATTCTGGTCTTTCATTCATTCGTTTGTTTGAAAACTATTTGTGTGCCAGACACAGTGTTAGGCACAAGACATGTTTCTAACAAGCTGTTCTTGCCACCAAGAAGCTGGAAGACAAATTAAAGCCAATTAAGATATGCCAAGCGCAGGGTGTGGTGGGACCATCTCATGTAGTCTTGAGTAGCTCAAAATCCAGGGATGGGGATACATATGAAAGAATATAATTACATGATTATGGAATAAGTGTTATATTTCAAGATTGTGCAGTACAATCTTGTACAAAGCCCTTTGAGAAGAGAATTTGCTCATCACATATTTTATTGAGCACCCAGTATGTACTGGATTTACAATGAAGAGCCAAAGAGATACTCCTTGAAATTTACCAAAGTTATAGTCTCAAGTATTTGTGTGTGGTCTTAAATCAGGTACATACAGTATACTTTTTTTACTGATTGATTACTTTAAAAAGCTGTGATAAGTGTAATGAAGAAGAAATCAGGATTCTAGTAGAAAATTAGGTGGGACCCTGATTGGAGAAGTCAATGGGATATCAAGGACGTCTTCTCCAAGTGGTATTTAAGTGGAGACCCGAGAGATAAGTTGCAATAAGGATGAGAAAGATGGAGGAAGGCAGCTGTGCAAAGACCTGAAAGAGGGACCAATTTAAAGAGTTTGAGGAAGGGGGAGAAAGAGGGTGACAGTAAGGGGGTGGTCAGGAATGTCTTTGCTGAACAGGTGACCCCACTAAGGAAGACTTAGCACGTGCAGAGGAAAGACAGGTCATTTCAGGCAGGATGAGCAGCAGGCACAGAGGACACATCCAGGTCTGGGAGAAGCTTCTTCCATCTTTGTGGTGGGGGTGGTGGTGAGATGTTCAGGGAATGTACAGAAATAGAGAGGAAGGCTGGGTCAGATCATAAATGGCTTTATAAACTACATCAAAGGATTGATTATACCTGCAGACCCCACAAAAGCACTGAAGATATGCTAGATTATCTTCATTTTTAAAAAAAAAACCCGTCTCCCATGCTTGTGAGTCAGGAGAGGGCAGAGGCATGCCTTCTGAAACTCTAGATCCTGCCTCCTGCCCCCGTTTTCCATTATGGGTGGTGGTTAAATTAAATTCTGTCTCCTCCTTGTCACTTCGTTTCCAGCTCTGATTTGTGATCTGTGGAAGCTTTCATTTTGCCATTCTCTGATTCTTGCTGTAGTGACATTGTGCTACGGCCTCTTGATATGAGTGAGGGGTCAGCAGTTTCTGAAGACCATGGAGACTCTAACTCAACCCTGAATGGTGCTTGCAACCTGCTCCTGCATTCTGACAGGAAGGTTTCACCCCAAGGTGTGAAGGATGATTCACCCCATGATACAGATTATTTTCGGCTGCCAGTTGGCCATCCCTTATTGAGATCACAGAAATCAGAGGCTTGTTAGACTATTTAGCCCAGTGCTCAGGCTCAGTGGAGAAACTCATTAGCTCTATTTAATTAGAGAAACCAAACACTTCCAAACATACTTTAATGTCAGACTCCTTCCCACCGCCTCATTAATATATTTTAAAAACTTTTCACCTTTAATGTGGCAATGATTTTCTTCATTCTTTCAGCATTAGAACTCCAGAGATTTAAGGTATTTAGCTAGAGAACAAGTAGAAAAATGATGCAAGTGATAGTCTTATGATTCTTTGGAGCAGTATCTCTTGGTATTACTGAATATGAGATTTTTAATGTATAAGCTAGATGAAGGTGGTTGTTCTGGCTTAATCCTATAATATTGCAATTATTAGAATCATCTTTGTTTTTTATAGAATTTTACATTTTTCAAAAAGGTTTTACATCCACCAGATGACTCCCACAAAACACTGAAAGAAAGTAGGAGCAGCTGATAATATCTCCATTCTCCAGATGAGGAAGTCTGGGCTGAGAGCAGTCAAAGGATTTCTCAGGATGACAGCTATATGCTTCAAGGTTGACAATGAGGGCACACATTTCAGGCCCAAGTGACTTGAGATACTGCCTGTCAATGATAAATAGGGATGTTAGGGGGAGAAGCTGGTTGTCTGAGAAAAGTGACAAACTCAGAGTAGGATGTGCAGAATTGCAGCTGACTAGAACACTAGAAGCTGGATGCCTATTTTTATGGCTCTGTCATACAAATGCTGCTCTAATACTGTGTAAGCACGGTCTTCTCAACCTGGAGGAGGTCAACATTTTTCTTTGGTCGGAATCCTTTTCAGGTAGCCTGAGAGCCCATAGTTATGAAGTAGTCTCTTAATTCATCCTAGATACGTCTTTATAATCTCTTGGTCTTTTATTCAGGCTGACCCCAACCCAGAACTAGGTGTAGGTAATACTGATTTGATAGCATACTTTCATATCTCTTACCTCAACTGATTGCCACAGCACTCCTGTGAGATTTGAATTCTGATCTCCATCAAATCTACTAGAAAAAGAAACTCTGTTAAGATGCAGGATTTTCCAGTAGGAAACAGCTAATGGTAGAATACCAGGGGCTTGAAGCTTGGGCCTCTCTCTCTGATAGCATGACTTATTCAATTACTTCCAGTGAAACTGCCCCCAAACACTTTACTTCCTCTTCTTTTCCTCTCTGTGTGGCTTCCTCCTTTAGAATCTTCACGAACTCTTCCCACAGTTTAGTTTTCTGGAGGCATTCTCACATCAGTCATACATGTTTTAGTATGATTTTAAAAGTTAGAGTTTTCTCTGTTAAAAGTATACATATTTTCATTATCGTCTTCTTGCTGCTCACTATAACAAATACTTCTTGAGTACTCTTGACAGTGATGAGCAATCAGACATCATCTACCTCCTCCTGGATTTAATATGACTGTGGCAAGAAAGCTTTGTTTCCTGTAAGTGGACTTCAGACATCCATGTATCTTCTAGGCAACCATTTGTTCCTGCAATTTTAAGGTATTTTTAACCTTTAATTGTGGGTTTAGGAATATTTAGTCAAATACTCCTCCAGGTGACATATAGGCAATGAAGAGGAAACAGTACATAAAATAGTGATGTGACTTCACATTTTGAAACAAAGAGGCAGGTGGTTCTGCTGTCAAATGGAGCATTAAAATGTAACTGGAGGTGTAGGTGTGGGAGTTTCTCAATAGCCTTGGAAACAGCCAATATTTTGGTAGGTTCTCAGGGTTTTCTCGTTTAATAAAGGGGATTACTTGCATCGTATCGCAGAACTAAATGGGGAAGCCAGTGTTTCCTATTGGTTCTTGCTGAAATGTTGGAACAGATCATCACACAGCTGATTCATGGGCATCTTGAAGAAAAGGCACTGATCACTAGAAGTTAAAATGAGTTTACTATAAACAAGTTGTGCTAGACACACCCCATTTCCTTTTCTTATTATGCCACTCAATTAGTAAATCAGCGGGATAAGGAAGTTTTAGCAGTGGACTTAACACGACCCCTTGTGATATGGTTGCACATAAGCAGGTGAAATATGAGCAGGGTCGTGTCTTACACATTGGTTTCATGGGCGGGTGGACAAAAATGACTGTTGAGCATTGCTAACTTTCCATGTAAGCTAGAAGGAGGTTTGCGGTGAGGGCTAGATGCTTTTTATTCTGTTTCATACTTTTTGTTAATTATTTGAAAGATTATCTGGAAGAGGGAATGCTCAGATATAAAAAATGACACCAAACTAAAACAAAAATCAAACAATGTAGACTAACACAGAGAGATGGCATAATATCATAAGAAGAAAGAGTTCTGGCATTGGAGAGAGAATGGCCTAACATTGCCGCTTGTCTCTGATCCCTTGACAGCAAATAACATTGAACAGAGACTGTTTCTAAGAGCTCAGTTCCATCACCTATAAAGTAGAAATAGAGTTGTCATTCAGACCTATATGAGAACTAAAACAGAAGTGTATCAACACCTAGAATCATGTTTGGTAAATGTTTTTAATAAATTAATAGAAATAATATTATTAATAATAACAAATTAATATCTAAAATGATCTAGGACTTCTAGAACACAGGACTTAATACCATGAAGCAAATCTGAACTTAAGAGATATGTATGGAGTTGGTATTGGAGGTATCAGGACTGCATTTATGACACTCAGCCTGCTAAGAAGTGCTTAACACATGTCAAACACTTAAGAATGTATGTTAATGATGACTTAATTAGCTGTGTGTGCTTGAGAAATAACAAAGGAGGATCACTGGGTGCAGTGGTTCATGCCTGTAAGCCCAGCACTTTGGAAGGCTAAGGCGGGCAGGAGGTCAGGAGTTCGAGACCAGCCTGGTCAGCATGGTGAAACCCTGTCTCCACTAAAACTACAAAAAATTAGCCAAGCATGGTGGCATGCACTTGTAGTCCCAGCTACTCGGGAGGCTGAGGCAGGAGAATTGCTTGAACCCGGCAGCTGGAAGTTGCGGTGAGCTGAGATCATGCCACTGCACTCCAGCCTGGGCAACAGGCTGTCTCAAAAAAAAAAAAAAAAAAAAAAAAAAAAGAAATGAAAAGGGTAGATTTTACTTTGATATTATATGTGTCTGCTTTCTTCATATATATGAAGGGCTGCCATATTGAAGAGAATATGGATATCTTTACTTGCATTTTTCTAAGAGCAAAGCCAAGCTAAAATTGGTGGTAGTTAAAAAGAGAGGAAATTTTGATGATATTAAAAAATTTTCCTGTAGTAGTCAAGAGCTTTACTATATAAAATGGATCTGCATGACTTGCAGGACAGGAGGCCTTTCATCCTATCAGCTGCTTTTCCTTGTACTGAAAAGCCAGGCAGTGTTGCTTGAAGGATGAGTGTGTTAAGGCATTGTTTATGCATTGGTATTACTAAATATCAGTTTCGTTTGGGCAGTGAGTTAAATGCTAGTGGCCAAAGGATAAAGATAGGACCTCAGCCTTCAACTAGGTCACAATTAAATGTCCCTAAGTCTCTTTGAGGAATCTGAGGAAGACTTAGACAATTAGTAGGAATTTTCCAGGCAGATATTCCATTTAAAGAGAGTAGCCAGTATCAAGGCTAGAGGTATGAGACATCATAATGGATTCTCAAAAAGACAAATGTTTCTGGAAGTAGAGTTTGCCAGGAAGGAGAGGACCCGCAATGCCCTATCTGGAGTGTCAGGGACTCAGATGCCTTCCCTCTCTATCCGTTGTATCTTGCACATACCCACGTTAGCGCACTGATCCCACCATATTATAATTGCCTTGTATGCATCTCCTTAACACACTGCAAGTTCCTTGAGGGCAGAGACCATGTTTTATATATTCTTGTATCTTCACCGCTTACCCTGCATTATCCATAGTATTACATACTAAATAAATCCTAATAAATAAAAAAAAAACTTAGATGAAAGCAATATACATCTCATTTAAAATATGAATTTTGGCATGATTTATGAAGAGGTGTTTGGTTCTTAGATATTTCTAAAGCTGGGCTCAATGTAACACCTAGAATCATCTCTAGAGAGCTGTGCCTTTTCCAGAGGACTTCTGCAAATGCTAATGCTATTATTTAGTACACTGCATACAGGTACTGCACTAAACACTTTTCCTGCCTTATCATTTAATCTGCACAGCATTCCCCTTGGATCTGCATGCATTTTCTCCATTATTGATGAAGAATTTAAGATTTGGAGAGGTTAAGTGACTCACCTAAGGTCATAGAGTCAGGGAGTGACACAGCTGGGATTTGAACCCAGGTCTATTTGACTCCAGAGCCTGAGTCTTAACCACTATTCTGTCCACAGAAGGAGGAGGAGGAAAGAGTTATCCAGTGATCCCATCTCCAGGGCAGACCCTTGAGATTTCCTTTGAATTAAAGGAGACTTGCTTGCTTAAAAGAAGTTGACCTCTCCAGAATCTTCCGACCTCACATTCTAATATAACCTCTGCTCTAGCAGTGGACAAAGAGAAAATCCGTAGGGGTAGGACAAGCTTGGAGGAGCTGGAGCATCTTGGATGCAGGTGGGTATGGCAGCCACCCCTCCTTGCTCTCTACATGTAGCACTGCTACAGAAGCAGACATAACATTTGGTTAGAGAGCAGAGGAAATTACAAAATGGTCATGGCAGAGGCAGAAAAAAAGTGGAAATTTAGACTCTTCTTGTCTTTGAATGTTTTGTATAGTCTGGGAGGCTTGTTGGGATGTTTCTTTTTTGTTTTTCCTTTAGACTGGGATGTCTTCCATTTGGGAACCCCTTTGCTTCTTAGAAGTTCTAGAGACCAGCCCAGGTCCACAGGTAAGGAGGTTAGGGCCTACCTCTAAGCTCTAGCCTGAAAGAGAGGAAAAAGTGACCTGGAGGTCTCCTGGCATGAAAAGCAGTGCTGTCCAGTGGAACCCAGGGAAGATACTGATTTTAAAAACAAGCGTGGAATGAGTGGCTGACTTTTGCTTGCTGCTTGAGTCTGGCAGATGGGGGTCGGCAGGGGGTGAAGGAACTTCAGCAGACACCGGCGATCAGTGGGTGTGGATGGTCATTCTTTCCTAAGTGCTGAAAAGGTGGTCACCTTGCACTTGTGAAGATAAAATGCAAACCCAAGTTTCTCTGTCTTGGAACAGAACAGTGTAATCCTTTCTCAATTTTCGAGAGAAATGTTTTCAAAAACTAGCAGCATATAGGGAATAGAAGGCTGCCTAAGGTTCTGATTCGCAGGTGAGAATTCTACTGCGCAGTCAAAACTCTTGGTGTTGGTAGGATTTGTTTGTCTGCAAGGACAAAGATGAAAGACAAGTTGCTGTGAAACCTTTCCCCTCGCTCCTGATTGGTAAGCAAAAATGTCCACACACTGCCATCTGGTGGGCACTACTGCTCACTGTCGTTTTCATGAAAAAGTTTCAAGTTTAAACTTAAGAAGTGGCCAGGCAACGACCAGCCTTCAGCAATATTGCAACGTATAAAACACAGTTCCTGGCTACAAAGGGCCCCCAGTCTAATGGAAGATGGACAGTCCCAGTAGTTATAACTCAATAAGCGCTATTTTAAGAAAAGTTGCCGAGTGTTATCAAAGCAGAAGACCTCCCTCTGGGAGTTTAGTTTAGGGAAAACCACCTTTACCCTGAGCCTAGAAGCCTGACTTGCCTGTGGAAAAAAAGGAAGAGAAAGTTTATTTTAAACACAGGGACCATCACGGGTCATGGCATGGTGTGAGTTGTTAGTTCAACCTGGCTGGTCAGTAAGTAGCATAGACAGGAGCTATAGAAAAAAGGCTGAGAAAGGTTAAGCCAGACTATGAAGGGCCTTGAATGCCTGACCCAGGCAATGAATCAGCTCTAGATTATACAGCCAGAAGATAAAGGAGTTGGATTTGGGTGGTAACGCAATATGAAAAACAAGTGTCTGTACACACACTTTTCAAACATTCGGAACTCCCTCATGACTTGAAATCACCTATGGAAACCCATTATGTGAAATAAGCAAAACCATGGCATTTCTGATCAAAGCACAAGTGGGAATTCAGAACCTGAAGAAGTTCTACCACCCCATTTCTCCCTTTCCTGGCACATGCGGATGCCTTTGGGTAGTGCCTAAGGCTCAGCTGAATCTTGCTTGTCACTGCTTCTGTGGATGATTGCTTACCTAGTGTGACTATCTCTGCCCTGATGTTAGCAACAGCTTCGTCCTGTCCCTCCTATGTCATGGGTGTCCATAAATTAGGTTCTAGATCTTTTCCACTTATGGTCATCTCTATTTTAGTAATAAATTAACTTCCCCAAACAATCTGCATTACCTGGTCCCTGGCTCCTAGATTTATGCTGCTAAAGGACATATGTAGAGAGGTGGTTAGAAACCAGCCATCTCTGCAGTGTCTGTTAAGCATCACTGTTTGCAGCCCAAGGTGTTAATTCATGTTAAGTATCTACAGCATGTGTGTAGCACAGATAATCAGTGATGGAGTTATGAGACGTTGTTTGGTCTTACTCAGGGCACGAAAGTTGTTGCTTCCATTCCAAGAACAGCACTCTGAGAAAGCATTCACAAGCCTGCTGATGAGTGGCTGAATTATCAAGATCTGTAGGACTTTCTGTTCTATGAAGACATGGAGCTTCTAGGTGGCATTTGCCACAAGAGGAGCGATATCAGTCCAAGAACTGATGAAGAGTGACTGGTCCCCTGATGGGCAAAGATTGTCTTGTTCCACACAATGTGGTTATCTTCTGCCCTCTTCAAAACAACACTTTTAGATGCAAAACACAAATTCCACCCACCAAACAGCATTTCCTCTCATTCTTTCTCCTGTTCCTTGTCTTTACTCACGCCTTGCCCACTCTCTCTGCATGGTGGGGTCAGTTTGCTCTCACTTTCCCACACTAACTTCTCTGTTTCAAGCCTGTGTCCGGAACTGCCTCCTTCTTGCCATCTGGTAGCTGACATCTGCCACATCTTTCCTACCAGAGCCCCCATCTTTTCTTGGAGGCCTTAAAAAAAAGATGTTAACTTTCATTCCATGACTTTCCCAGTACATGATTATGTACACACTGTTTTCCACATGGTTGAATAACTACCTTAGCATTGACTCTGGCCTGCATTACTTAGGATAACTGTTATTTTCCTGAGGACACACTGACCAGTATCCTTTGATGTACCCAGCGCCAAATTTGGTAAACATTAACTAAAAATATTACGCTTTATAACTAATGAGTTGGGGCTGTTCTATGTTTTATTAGAGAAAATGGAAATGCAATTCAACCTATTGGCTTAGATGAAGAGCAGCAAGGTAGAAGTGACTGTGTGTACTTGCAGACTTTGGATGGATTTCTACTATCCATTTACCTGCTTCAGCTGTGACTGTTCATTTCCATGCCTGTTTCCCTTCATAAAACTGTTAACTCCTTGAAGGAAGAAAACAATGATGCTAGGCTTGGGACCTGCATCACAATACATGATCCATAACTACTTTTTCAACGTATTTTCAATGGAGTTACAAGGATGCACCTGGATACCGAAGACATTTGGGACCTCAGTGAAATTTTCTCCAAGACCAGATGGTCACATTTATTTTCTGGAATCATTTCGAATAAAAATGAGCAAGGTGGTGAACACAATGCAAGGTTCTCCACGTACTGTCTGGTATTGTTCAACCAGCTCCACGGCTCCCTGAGAGTGGAGATGAGCAGATGTGAATGAAGAGAGCCACGTGGGATGATGTTATAACATTTCTACGACAGCCCCGAATCTCCCAACTCCTGCATGTGTGACCTGGGTAAGACACTCAGAACAGGACGTCAGTGTCCCATCTGTGAAATGAAGGAATCGAGGCCCAGGATCTTCCATTTCTGACAATACCTTGGATTTCATTGGTTTTATCCCTGGTACCCCCCAAAAGCCTCCATCTTTGGATAAGTGATTAAAACTGCTGAGCAATTTTCAATCAATAGAAGTTCAGTGCTGGCTCTCATTTTTTTCCAAGGATGTTTGTGCAAAGACCTATGCAAAACAATCCAGATGGCAAGCACACCTCCAAAGTAAGTCCCTTAACACCGCTTGTCCTTGGGGTTTTAATAAGCTCAGTCATTCAGGAAAGCAAGGGAGTTTTGCAGATATAAGATACTGTATTATTAGAAACTCACCAATATAGAAAAAGCTGATGTGGGTTGGGAGATAGAGCTGATATCCCAGCAACGGTCTCCTTACTTCATAATCTAAGTATATCAGAGACGTATTTTGGAGATACAAATTTGACCCTAAATATAGCTAAAACCGTGATATTGCAAAGGACTTTGATGTAAGGTACTACTTTGTGCTTAATTACTGAGGTCATTAAACTTCTTTGCTTGTGAGAAAAGAAAACCTAAGGAGTTTAACAGCCTCAGTAATTAAATGCAAAGTAATATCTTATACCAAAGCCCTTTGCAGAAAGACAAACCTGGCACAGTGGCTCATGCCTGTAATCCCAGCACTTTGGGAGGCCAAGGCAGGTGGATCACCTAAGGTAAGGAGTTCAAGACCAGCCTGACCAATATGGTGAAACCCTTTCTCTACTAAAAATTAGCTGGGAGTAGTGGTGTGGCCTTGTAGTCACAGCTACTTGGGAGGCTGAGGCAGGAGAATCACTTGAATCCGGGAGATGGAGGTTGTAGTGAGCCAAGATCATGCCACTGTATTT
>NW_016107535.1:2181580-2216538 GCF_001604975.1 Cebus imitator
AAAAAAAAAAAAAGGAAGAAAAAGAAAAAGAAAGAAAGAAAAGAAAGAAAGACCTACTTAAGTTTCTCTTTCAAAAAAATATATCAAGCAATTATATATTGATTACCTGATCCTTCATCATATATCAAGTAATGGAGAATTTATTTTAAGGACACATTTGTGGAAATAGGCATATTGTGGAAATAGGCCTCTCTATCTTTACTGGAAGCCAGGCAAACCTTAGCCATTAGGCCTTACAGAGCCTGGGGTGGGAGTGTGGTCTGGATTGTCACAGAGCCTGGGATGGGAGTATGGTCTGGATTGTCACAGAGCCTGGGATGGGAGTATGGTCTGGATTGTCACAGAGCCTGGGATGGGAGTGTGGTCTGGATTGTCACAGAGCCTGGGATGGGAGTGTGGTCTGGATTGTCACAGAGCCTGGAATGGGAGTGTGGTCTGGATTGAGCAGATGAGCTTGGCTTGGGCTGCTCTAGGGACTGCAGGAGCTAGAGCACAAGGCTCTTGTTATTTTGCTTCACCTTCCATGTGACTCAACTACTCTCTCAGTTTCTGATCCCCTCAGAATCTGTTCTTTTGATGTTACCAAGGTGAACCATTTACTCTATTTTACAAAATCTGGAGAGAAATAATCGGAGGCTATAGTTGATTACCATAGTCCTTTAAATAGTTTTCCTTCAGGTCACACCATCGTTGCTGATTATCCTATGTTTTTGCAACTTCTGGGCCATGGGCACTTCCTAGTCCAATCACCTGCTTTTGGCCAAAAGCAGGTTCTACTATATAGACATGATTATCTCTAAACCAGAGGGAGCTCCCAGGTCCACGTGAAGGGTACATGTAGACAGTTTCCTTTATAAAGGGCGTGTGATGGTGGGACAGACATGTCTGCTGCAGGAGGAATGTTTCATTTGGTAGAGAGGAAACCTAAGAAAAAGTAGGATTGCTACCCTCCATTTTTGCACAGCTACCTTGTGAAAGTAGTTTCTTGTGTGTCTTAGATCACTTCAGAGGGAAAATATCAGACAAGGAAACCTGAAATACATGGGAAAAACTTTTGATTTAAATGTAATATTTCTCTGACAGAGTACAACATAGGTGGAGTTGGAGATTCCGCCAGATAGTGGGTTTGCCATTGCCAGACTTTTTCAGATATCATCATCCTTATGCATGGAGCACAGCTGCAGTGTGCAGATGCTGGCTAGTATTTCTTAAATTAATATTTTATTTTTAATAACCGGGCTATTAGTCATAACCTGTCTTAATTCACCTTCCCTAGAAGTAGAACCTGAGAAGGGATTTGGGTGCACAGGGTTTGGTTTATTGAGTTTATACTCTTTTTGTTTTTTTGAGATGAAATCTTGCTCTGTTGCCCAGGCTGGAGTGCAGTGGTGTGATCTTGGCTCACTGCAACCTCCGCCTCCTGCGTTCAAATGATTCTTCTGCCTCAGCCTCCCAAGTAGCTGGGATTACAGGAATATGCCACCATTCCCAGATAATTTTTTGTATTTTTAGTAGAGATGGGGTTTCACCCTGTTGGCCAGGCAGGTCTCAAACTCCTGACCTCAGGTGATCCACCCACCTCGGCCTCCCAAAGTGCTGGAATTACAGGCGTGAGCCACCAAGGCCAGCCGAGTTTACACTCTTAAGAAACATTTCCTCACTCATAAGAACAAGGAAAATAGAATAGGGAAGAGCTGAGCAAGAATGTGATTGCATTTAAAATGCAGTCTTGTTCTGATTTAGAGGAATTATGTAAAATTTGCACTGGGGAGTTGTTCTAATCTGAGGCAAGGCATCTGGACTTTTTGGGCTCTGCATCGCTCAGTCATTGGATGTTTGGGGTAAGGGGTGGTATAACTCCCCAAGTGTCTTGGGGTGAGCCAGCTCCCATCAGCTCAAGGTAATTCTTTTTAGATCAAGGGTATAAACTGTGCACTGCAGCATCTGCCATGGCTGGTAGATGGGTACCCAACTGGCAAATGGGATCTGGGTGGAGCATCAGCATCTTCAGCGGGCTTTCTTGAGTCTACTACAGAGAGCTTGCTACAGGCCAGAAACTCTGGCTAGTGTAGGCAAAAAGAGGAACCACTGGGAAGAAATAGAGGGCTGACTGATCTGAGAGGCAGGAGGACCACATCTGGACCATGGACAGAAGACAAGGCAATCTCGGAGGACTAAGAGGACCAAGTCTTAGAAGACTCAGTACAGCGAGGGTTTTTAAGCTGTCATTGTCTCGCCAGGACAGTATTATGACTGGATGCCACTGGGCACCATCACAGCCACTGTAAATGAGTTCTTTTCATCTCTTCAAAGCCAGCCCTTTGGGTAGAAGCACCGATTGGCCAAACGTAGAGCACACGTTCATCACCAGCATGCTTCGAAGTGGAGACAGGATGAGGCAGCTGCTTTTTTCTCAGATGGAAGGTAGGCATTGCATCTCACCAATACCTCACATCAGGGAATATTCTTCAGAAATTGGAAAAGGAGTTGGATGCTGAAGAATAAAACCTGTGAGAGTATCTCCAGAAAGCTGGCAAAGTGAGTATTATTACCCTTATTTTATGATGACAAAAACTGAGGCTCAGAGAAGTAATTTTATTCATTGATTCAGAGAGATTAAGTATCATTGTTCATTTATTTGTTAAATATTTGTCTGCTATGGGATAAGCCTTATTCTAGGTCCTAGGGATTCAGCACTGAGCAAAATAAGCAAAAATCCATGGCCTCATGCAGTGTACATTTCTATGTGTTGTGTGTGTGTGGAGGAGGGAAGGAGTTGAGGCAAAAAATAATCAGTAAATAAAACACGTAGTATATTGGACAAATATTAGAAAGAAAAATAAATCAGGAAAGGCGAGTGGGTTGGGGTGTGGTGGCTATATTATGGGGATGTTTCCATTTTAAATAGGGCAGTCAATGTAGTCCTTGCTGAGACAGTGACATTTGAGCAAAGACCTGAAGGAAGTAAGGGAATGAGCTATGTGGCTATCTGTGGAACTGTTCTAAGCAGAGCAGACAGCAGGTGCAAGACGGCCCGAGGCCTGCATGCAACTGGCAAGCTCAGGGACCCACGTGGAGGCAAATGTGGCTGGGGGAGCGGGAGCGAGGGGGAGCAGTGGGAGGAAAGAGCCAGGAGGTGCCTGGAGCTGGATCGTGGGGGCCCTTGGAGCCCATAAAATGTCTTGAGGAGGGGATTAACATTATTGGACTTCCATTTCTAAGGGTAGAAGGATGGACAGAAGCAGAAAAACTGGTTAGGAAGTTTCTGTGATAAATTAAGTAAGTGAGAACAGAGTCTGGGATTAGGATGGCAGCTGTGGAGGTGCTGAAAAATAATATTTTTGCTATGTTGTAGGCTGAAGAATGGCCCCTAACATGTCTGTGTCCTAATTCCTGAAACTTCATAAGGCAGAGACTTTGCAGATGGGGTTAGAGATCTTGAGATAGGGAGATTTTTCTGGGTTATCAGTGTGATCCCAATATAATCATGAGGGTTCTTATAAGAAAAAATGAGCAGAGTTAGAAAGAAAGAAAATGATTATTCATAGAAACCAAATGGCAAGGGTCAAGTATATGGGCACAGTAAAGGCGTTAAGTGTTCATTGACAGATGAATGGATAAAGAAAATGTGACGTTATTGAGCCTTAAAAAAGAATACAATCCTGTCATTTGTAACAACACACATGAACCCAGGGGACATTATGTTAAGTGGAATAAGACAAGCACAGAAATACAGATACCGCCTAGTCTCTTTTATGTGTAAAATCTAAAAAAATTGAACTCATAGAAGCACAGTGTAATTTGGTTAGCAGGGGTTGTGGAGCGAGGGAGATGGGGAGATGTTGGTCGAAGAGTACAAAGTTTTAGTTATGAATAAGTTTGGAGGTCCCATGTACAGCATGGTGACTATAGTTAATAATACTATATTGTATACTTGAAATTTGCTAAGAGAGTAGATGGTGCATAGTCTTACCACGAAACAAAATGTAATGATGAGAAGTGATGGTATGTTAATTAGCTTGATTGTGGTAATCATCTCACAATGCATACCTGTATGAAAACATCACACAGCACCCTGCAAATGTGTGCAATGTTTATTTATCAATTGCAACTCAACAAAGCTGGAAAAGAAAAAGAGAGAGAAGGTGATGTGAAGATGGAAGAAACAGAAAGACAAAATGTGCTGTGCTTGCTCTGGCTTTGATGACTGAAGAAGGAGCCATGAACCAAAGAATGTAGTCAGCTTCTAGAAGCTGAAAACTCAAAGAAAAAGTGTTTCCCCTGGATCCTCTAGAGAAGGAGGATCTGACTTCCAGAACTATAAGATTAAAAAAAAAATTATGTTGTGTTAAGCCACTGTGTTTGGAGTGATTTGTTACAGCAGCAAAAGGAAACAAACACATGCCGTTATGGAGTTAGACCAAGTAATGTTTGCCCATGCATGAGTTGCAGGGTGCTACAGAGAGAGTCAGAGAAAACGTTACAAGTTTGTGAAGAACAGCTGGAAGGACGGAGTGCCTTTTACCGGGAAAGACAGGTTTGGGATGACTTTAAGTCCAAGCCCCTGGCGAGACCCTTTCTACTCTGGCCATGCTAAGAGGCTAAACCAGGACATAATTCACAGGAGATGCACCAGCTTGGCTGGTCGGATGAGTATATCCACTGCCATAATTTTTCCCCTAATTTTTCACCCTCTTTGCAGCCTCTATCTATCAGTATTGCCTCATTGTTCTTTGATGGTAACAGGCAGAACAGAGCTCGATGAAATTAGACACATATTTTTTATTTTAAGGCACAGCTGAGAACATGTTTAGGATATAAAAGTTGTTTTGATGTAAGCTGTCTTATCTGGATGCTTGTTAATGGTCAGTCACTGGGGTCCTGAGGCTGAGGAATTGATTCCTTATGCTGATATCACTGAAATAGTCACCAAAAACCACTGTGCTGCTATCCTCAGCCAGTGACAAAGGTCCTACTATTGTAGTCAAAGAAGCTGTGCCGGGGAGTTGGAGCACCTGATTTTGACTGGCTTTGCTATTCCCCTGCTGTCACTTTCTCTTTTTGAGCTTCAGCTTCCCCATCTGTAAACTGAGAGTGTTAGAGCCAATGTTTTCAAAGAGCCTGCGTGGGGCTGCTTCTCCTTGCTATTTGCTGTGGCTCTTAGAGAAAAGCTTGGTCGAACATTGAGCCGTTCAGGTCTCAGCACTGCTCTTCCGCAGGTCCTGAGAAGCAGGTACTGACCTATTTCTACTGTCTTCTTCTCCCTGCTGTCCTATTGGTCTTTATTCTGACCCCAGATCCGTCATTGCTCAGGATGCAGTTAGAGGCCTTGCTTCTATTCCAAGTGGCCAATGACTCACATGTCCACAGGACTGAGCAGTGAGGACAGGCTCCATTTGACAGAGTCCAAGGCAGATGGTCACGCTTCCTTTCCAGGCTGAACATCAAATGCCAGGAACACAGTGAGGGGCACCCTCCTTCTGACTTGGAGCTCTGTGAGGCAGACGCACAGGCCAGGTTCCGGCCACCTTCTGTTCTGGTTTGCTTAATGATGCTTTTGGCGAAAGACAAGGAAGAACCGCAAAAGCAAAGAAGGAAGCGATTAGTCTGTTAAAGGAGCGTAGCAAGCATCCTTGACTCTCAGGAAGGAAGTTTCCATGAAAATAAAACACAAAACAGACCACTCTACTGTTGCGTCCCAGGAGGATGGCAGATCTGTGGTGTGAATACCCTCCCTGTCCTTCCTAGGCCATGCTGATGAGCTGGGACCTGCAGGACCTCTGTGACAGGAGTGATCATGACCCCCTCCATTCCTTCTCCTTTTGGCTGTAGCAAATCTGGCCTGCCTAATAGCAGACGATTGAATGACAGGTGCTGAGTATTATACAATGTATGTTATAGAGACTGACAAAGGCTTACGTAAATAAGCAAGTGCATTCAAAGGATGTTGTTTATGATGGGACTTTATATATGTTGCATCATTCTTTTGGTTTTCAGGGAACGCATTTATCAAACAAAGATTCTGGCCAACTCTTTTATAGTCAAAAACATTCAATGTTGACATCATAGTCGTTTGCCATTCGAGGGTCCCTTAAACTGCTTAAGACAGAAAATAGAAACCATCATTATTTCCTGGCGTTCAAACTGCTCTTACCCTGTTTTACTTACTTAGTACCCCTCACAGCCCGGTGGACTAGGTTTCACTATTATTCTCTTCATGCAGCTGGGGGAACTGAGCAATTGAGGGATCTAAAGCATTTTAAAAACTTGCAATGGGGCTGGGCGCAGTGCCTCATGCCTGTAATCCCAGCACTTTGAAAGGCCAAAGTGGGTGGATCACCTGAAGTCAGGAGTTTGAGACCAGCCTGGCCAACAGGGTGAAACCCCATCTCTACTAAAACTACAAAAATTGGATGGGTGTGTTGGCATGCGCCTGTAATCCCAGCTACCCAGGAGGCTGAGGCAGGAGAATTGCTGGAACCTGGGAGGCTGAGACTGCAGTGAGCCGAGATTGCACCACTGCACTCCAGCCTGGGCGACAGAGCAAGACTCCATCTCAAAGAAAAAAAAAAAAACTTGCAATGGGAAGAGCAGACATCACTGTTCTTGAAATGCCCTTCAGCCTTTCCATGACCCTGGAGTTTCACCAGCCTCAGCCCATCTCGTTCCGTTTGTCTCCATCTTGGGCTCTGTCCACTTTCACTTCATAGCTCTGGTGTTTTCATTTTGCACTCCTCTTCCGAGGGCTAAAACAAAATTTCTCTCACCTCACCACAGGTGTTTTGCCCACTTTTCTGGAGCTGTCCTCAAAAGTACCTTTTCTATCTCAAGAGCTCATCAAGGTTTTTTTTTTTCTTCTTTTGTCTTTTTGCCCCAGACAAAGGCAATTTTCCTCTTAAGAATTATTCTGAAATCTGTTTAAAAAGTAGCATTTGCTGTCTCCAGGATTCTCTGTGTAGTAGCAGGCAGTTGTTCCTATGAAGATGTGCTCCTCTCATGCCACATGTACATTCTGCTGCCCCGGGTTTGTGCCATGTTGTTTTCACAACTTTTTGTTTCAATGCTAAATCATAATAAACTTTAAAAAGTCTAACATTATAATTAATTTGAGCAATACACATAAAAAAAGACAGTTTTTTTTTTTCAGGTTGTAAAATGAAGAGGAATGCAAGAGCAGACCCGACTATTGTTGACAGGTTTCACAGTAAGGGGTCTCAGGAGTACGGCATATCCTAGCGAGTGGAGGTGGCATTTCAGGTAGAGGAAATAAGCCAGGCAAAGGTAAAGATGTAGAAACTAGCATGATATGTCAAGATAATAGAGATGGAGAATTGAGGGGAAAGTGAGAGATGATTCTGGAGGAGCAGGTTGGGAAGACGGAAGGGCAGGGTCATATCCCTGTCATTATGATCTCGTACAACTCCCAGAAGGCCCAGTAGAGAGGAGAGATGGGAATGCTTTAATAAACTATAGAGTACAGCTCTACATAAGGCAGCAATGTTTGTTCATGCTGATGTTGTTATTTTTGTTTTCTTTTTGTTATTAGTAGCAATCTGAAGTCAGCCATGAGTCCAAGCTGGAATGATCCGATTTCAGTGGCTGGTGTGGTTTAATTATCTGGCATGTTGTTCTTGGTACTCAGAGTGCAGTGTGGAATGGGAAAGAGACATTGGACACCTGTTTCTAATTTCAGTCACTGCAGATTCATATGCACAGTCCTGGGGTAAAGGTTTTTGAGGTAGATGATGGTTTGATGGAGTATTTGTCTGTGTGTGTGTGTGTGTCGGGGGTGGGGGTGGGGGTGGGGATTCATGAGCTGCAAAGATCCACTGTCATCAGTTTTCATGAGCACTTTAAAGAAGTTTGTGTGTGAGAAGGTGGCTTTCTCAGAGATTGTCACTCTATGATTAATCTCATAATACATTCTAAAATTCAAATTCCAATGGAAGGCCTTTATGGTGGATGATATGTGGGTTTGTTTTGGGGCAGGGGTCAACTGAATGCTAACAGGAAGTGGGCAGAGCTGTTGCCCTGAGCTGAGATGGGTTGCAGCCCTCCTTGAAGCTTAAGGATGTCAGCCGGACACAGTGGCTCATGCCTGTAATCCCAGCACTTCGGGAGGCTGAGAAGGGCAGATCTCCAGGTCAGGAGTTCAAGACCAACCTGACCAACATGGTGAAACCCCATCTCTACTAAAAATACAAAATTAGCTGGGAGTGGTGGTGGGCACCTGTAATCCCAGCTACTCAAGAGGCTGAGGCAGGAGAATCACTTGAACCCAGGAGGCAGAGGTTGCAGTGAGCCGAGATCACGCCACTGCACTCCAGCCTGGCGACAGAGTGGGACTCCATCTCAAAAAAATAAATAAAGGACATCAGCACCTCTTGGAGAATGGGTTATGAGTTGACTTTTTTAAAGGAGAAAAGTGGAACTGAATGAAAAGATCCCAGTCAAGTGGCAGGTTGACTAGAAATTTGATTGGGTGATCTCTTCTTCACGGTGGGAAGATGATGTCACATGGGAGTGAGAAGGGAAGAACCCTGTGCCAGTGATTTAGACTATTTAAGATGATTTTTGGCTGGGGAAAATTTGAGAAAATTTAGTGCTCAGTAAATCCCTCCTCCACTGTAACTAGAAGTCTTGGGATCAGTCACCTATTTTGTGCTGTTGTGATTTTCTTTATTTCCACTTAGGTTTTTCTCTGCGTTTAGGATATTTCATTTTGAATGTGTCAGGCCGTCTCAGTTGTGCAAAGGAAAACAAGGAGAAAGATTATGTTTACCTAGAGCTGAGAAGAAAAGAGGGATAGTGTTTCTCTCTCCTCCTCCCCGACTCCCCAACCCAAACAGATGGGGACTAGGCTTGGTGGTGGCAACAGAAATCAGAATAAAAGAACTCCAGGGAAAGACAAAAGCTCAGAGGGAAGTGTTGAAATGCTGGCGTTGCCCCATCCTGTTTACCTGCCAGGCCTGTTTTGAAGGATACTCTTTTCTGGGGGATGAAAATTTAGGTCATCACATGGAAAATAGTTATTGTGTTCTTCATAATAAGGTAGTCATGAATTCCTTCCTTCTGTGTTTTCCATTTTGTTTTGTTTTGTTTTTATCATTGTTGTTGAGAATCTCTTAGTATGCCACTTATGGCTAGAATCTGTGAGAAGAGGCAATGAGGCAAAATGGAAAGGGTGCCTCATAATGGCCTGGGTTGGATTTTTGGCTTTGCCCTGTGGCTTGACCTTGGACACATCACAGAACTTCATTGTCTCCCTTCCCTGTAATAAGTTTGGTAATGGCCACCTCCTGGGATGATCAGGAGAATTTAGCAAAAACAGTGTTCAAAGTACCTGTTAATTCACTGGTACATGATAGGCATTTAGGAAGCGCTAGCATATATTGTTTATTGTCTTTTATTACATGCAACTGCAGAGATAATCAGGTATAGAATTATCACGGGGGTTAGGGCTGGAGGGAACAGGCATGGCCTCTCTCACTTTTCTTTTGTTATGGAAGTAATATGTCATGAAAAGGAGCTTCAGAATTGGCTACCTCTGTAGCCTTGGGGCAGGTTATTCACTCGTTTCCCGTCAGTGTCTTCTGCCATCAAATGGAGGAACATTGTAAAAACCAAAAGATTCAAATATATCACATGCTTATTAGAGTCCTCATTGCTGACTATCTTAACAAGTAGTAGCTTCTATTTTTTATCCTTCTTGTCCACACTGCCTTACCTTTCTCAGCAACTACCTTTTCTGGATGCAAAAACTGTACTAAATATACCATCCTTCAGGCCCAAAACCCTGGCAGCAGGCTCTAAAGAAAATAATTGTGCCTATGTCTTTATCCATTTTTTCACTTTATCCACTTCATGTTATATTATTCTATGAAATGTTTATTAAATATCTATTATATGCCAACAATAATGGTACTTTCAGTGATTAATAGGAGAGCTCTTGCTGTCGAAGAGCTCTCAGATTAATCAGGGAATGATAATAGTCTAGAAACAATTATATTGTAAGGCACATACTGCATGTGCTGTGGAAAAGGTACGAGGATATGGAGGGTCAAGGTGAAGGCAGGTAGCTTCTGAACAGTGGAGGGGTGAAGAGAAATGGAGGGAGCTTCGTGGAGGAGGTAACTTTATGGATGAACCTGGAAACCATCATTCTCAGCAAACTGACAGAAGAGCAGAAGATCAAACACCACATGTTCTCACTCATAGGCGGGTGTTGAACAATGAGAACGCATGGACACAGGGAGGGGAGCACTACACACTGGGGTCAGTTGGGGGGAAATAGGGGAGGGACGGTGGGGGGTGGGGAGCTGGGGAGAGATAGCAAGGGGAGAGATGCCAGATGTAGGTGATGGGGAGGAAGGCAGCAAATCACACTGCTACGTGTGTACCTATGCAACAATCTTGCATGTTCTTCACATGTACCCCAAAACCTAAAATGCAATGAAATAAATAAATGGGGGGGGGTGAAAGAAAAGATTACACTTTCTTTTCCCACTGAAATTAACCTGTTAAAAAAAAAAAAAAAGAATCTTCAACGCTGTGAAAGCTTCCTCTATGTGGAGGTGATGGGAAAGGACTCCAGGAAGAGGGACCATTCTAAGAAAAGCAGGGATATAGCAGCTTGTGAGACATATTTGGGAAATGCAGACAATTTAGTTTGGGTGGGGAATAGGACATGCAGAAAGAAACAATGGGGAATAAGAGTTAAGCATTATTGTTACGAGTCTTTAATGACAGGATAATAATTTTGTACTCAGTTTGATTTGCAGTGAGGAAACATTGAAAGCTTTTTTGAGCAGGAGGGAAAGCAATATGACAACAAATACAATAAGTTGCCATCAGAATTTGGAAGCGGTGGTGTTTACATCTGGCTCTAGCCACAGCCAGATAATGACATTTGGGTCTTTGATGGCTGATATGGAAGAGAGAAAAAGACAGCATTTTATGTTCTGAGTCAAAAGGACAGTAAAGATAAAGACAGGGTAGAAAACTCTAGGGGGTCATTTGAAAACAGATTAATCCAGGCTGCTGTAAACATAAGATACAAGTAGGAAAATCTGGAGAGAGAACCAGATCTCTCTCCGTGACCAATTTTTCTACCTATAAAATTACGATAATGTATAGTACCTTCTTTAGAGGATTATTGTAGAAATTAAGTGATTAATATTTGTAAGGTGTTTACTGCAGTTTCTGGCACATGATAAGCACTACATAAATATTTGTTAAATAATTAGAAATAAATATAAGACGCAAGTTGATTTAACATGGGGTTCTTAGGTCGGGCGCGGTGGCTCAGGCCCTGTAATCCCAGCACTTTGGAATGCCAAGGCAGATGGATCACCTAAGGTCCCAGGAGTCTGAGACCAGCCTGACCAACATGGTGAAACCCCGTCTCTACTAAAAATGCAAAAAATTAGCCGGCATGGTGGTGGGTGCCTGTAATCTCAGCTACTCAGGAGGCTGAGGCAGGAGAATCACTTGAACCTCGGAGGTGGAGGTTGCAGTGAACCGACATGGCACCATTGCACTCCAGCCTGGGCAACAAGAGTGAAACTCCGTCTCAAAAAACAAACAAAACAAAAAAAGTGAGTTTTTCATTTTTTTCTCTGACTATTTCTCTCTGAGGCATTTATTCATCTTGATAACATCTTGCTTTGGTTAGTATTTTAAATAAAATTTGGGTATGTGTTAGATCAAGTTATCTGTGTTATGACTCAAGACAGACTGATCAGCACTGACACTAGTCACCTCATCTGAAGACCTTTAAAAATGTCAAGATTGTTAGAGCCAATTGTTTTGGTTATTGTGATGTTTTTCCAGTTTTAGGCTTAAAACGTTAACATTCATGAGAGATAAGCCAACTTCTTTAATAAAATTGTGAGTTCTGTGGGGCAACAAGTTGCAGTGAAAAGCAAATACTGGATCGAAGTTAAAACTCCAGATACGACTTTGCAGCAGTCACTTTTCCCTTTGCCTTAGTTTTCCAGAATGTGAAATTGAGGAATTAGTCTTCTATGTGTACCATTAGGGCTTCTCTACAACTTCTTTAAAATTAAATATTACAGGTACCACAAAGATATTGTTGAATAGCCGTGGAGTTGCTGGGGTAAGGCTGGGGGCACCCTTTGGCTCCACCCCCTTGGTTCTGCTTGTCTAGCTGGGCAGGCCCTGATGCATGCTGGTGGAACCCCCACTGAAACTCATTCTGGAAACAACTGGATAAGATGATACTTTCAGTGAATAGTCTTTGATTCTAAAAAATATGCATTTTTTCAAATAAACTTTTTTCATAATAAACAAATAAGATATGTATACCTATATGCATTTACTTGTATTTTATGTGAAGTTGGGAACTTTGCTACTTAAAGGGACCCATGTTAAAAGATTCTTTTTTTATTAATTTTTAAAAAATATTTTATTGCATTTTAGCTTTTGGGGCATATGTGAAGAACATGCGAGATTGTTGCATAGGTACATACATGGCAATGTGGTTTGCTGCCTTTGTTCCCATCACCTATATCTGGCATTTCTCCCCATTTTATCCCTCCCCAACTCCCCACCCCCTGCTGTCCTTCCCCTAGTTTTCTCCCAAAGACCCCAGTGTGTGATGCTTCCCTCCCTGTGTCCATGTGTTCTTGTTGTTCAACACCCACCTATGAGTGAGAACATGCGGTGTTTGATTTTCTGTTCTTGTGTCAGTTTACTGAGAGGGATAGTTTCCAGGTTCATCCATGTCCCTACAAAGGACATGAACTCATTATTTTTTATGGCTGCATAGTATTCCATGGTGTATTTGTGCCACATTTTCCCTGTCCAGTCTATCATCAATGGGCATTTGGGTTGGCTCCAAGTCTTTGCTATTGTAAACAGTGCTGCAATGAACATTCGTGTACTTGTGTCCTTATCATGGAAGATTCTTTTATAATGTGAACAATTGTTCCTTCATGTCTTTGTTTTCTAAATTCTGAGTTTTACTTTTTTTTTTTTGAGACAGAGTCTCGCTCTGTTTCCCAGGCTGGAGTTCAGTGACACAATCTCTGCTCACCACAGCCTCTGCCTTCCAGGTGCAAACGATTTTCCTGCCCCTGCCTCCCAAGTAGCTGGGATTACAGGCATTTGCCACCATGCCCAGCTAAATTTTGTATTTTTGTAGAGATGGGATTTCACCATGTTGGCCAGGGTGGTCTTGAACCCCTGACTTCAGGTGATGCACTGCCTCGGCCTCCCAAAGTGCTAGGATCATAGGCGTGAGCCTCCACTCCTGACACCCCTACTTTTTTTCTTAAAGTGGAACTTTTTTTGGCTCGAGACACAATCATGAAAACCGAGGATACTAGCTTGTTTGTTCATTAGCTGCTTTTCGAGTCATTGCATTTATTCTTTTTACCTCTTTTCAAAATTGAAATAAGCTAAAAAAAAATTAAAAGCTTCCTTTTTTTTTTTTTTTTTAAAAAAAAAGGTATCTGAAATTTCACAAAGTATTCTGGCATCACAGCATTCCATGAATATTTAATCATCATCATCAAGACAGGAGGTTGGAGAAAAAAAATCAGGTTGTGATATTTGGGAACAGCAGGTGTGGGAAGGAGGGTGTTGACACCCTCTGAAAACGGATATGGCATGTTGTGTGTCAGGTTCCCTTTACAGCTCCCATGTCCCCTGGGGTCCCAAATGTGCTTTAAGAAAACTCTGAGGAGCTGAAGCTTGTCCTCACCTTCATGTTGCAGAGTATCCCTGGAAATGGGGATGGGCTTTGCTGAACTCTTTTCCTTCATGAAAGCCTTCAGGATTTCTCTTTTCTGAGATAGCTAGCTCCAGCCCCTATCTCTGTACATTTTTACTCTTATTACTGTTGTTATGCAAAAACCTCTTTTATGTGTAGTAAATCAGCAAGGGTACAGATGTCCAGGTGGGATGGAGACTATTGAAACTTAGAGTTTACCTGGGAACGTTTACATCATACAGTGAGGAGCGATGTAAAAAAGAAAGAATCGTGGGTCATTCGTGTAAAAATTACTTGCCTTCTAGCCTTACGACACCCTCCACTCTGCCTACCACCCAGTGTTCCAGACACACAGGTTTTACTGCTGCTTCCTTACAACAAGACTCACCCTACAAGTCCTTGCCCCTGAGTTTCTGTACAGTTTATTCTGGGTTGGAGTTTTCTAAATGACTGTCACGGTAGATTGAGAAACTGTAACACTGTGGTTCTCAAACTTTACGTGCATGTAGCCATCTGGCAAGGCTTGTTGATATGGAGATTCCCAGGCCTATCCCCAGAGATTCTAATCTAGTAAATCAAGTAGCCTGGGTATGTGCACTTTTAATGTGAGGTTCTCAGGCAGGTGTCCAGGGACCTGCACGTCATATGCCGTCTTCGGGGTGAGCAGCTCTTTCTGGACACTAAAGGATGCCCTGGCATGAAAGTCCAGGCTGATACTGGAGTCATAAGCCCTGAACTCTGGGGCCTGTCTTTGATTCAGGCTGGTTATTGCACTGGGGGTGGGACTATTATTTGTGTTACAGTAGACTAAGTTTTTCCCCTGTGGATCCCAAAAATGCAGAAAGGGGGAAATAATCCAAAATTAATGCCCAAAAGTTTCCACTGCTCACAGTGTGATTCGGGTGGTCACTGGGTGTTACCAATCTGCAAAAACCCTTAGGCTACAGGAACAGAAGCAGGGATGTAACTGGTCAGGGACTAAGACAGACAAAAGGAAGATTCCCTCCCTCTCCCCAGGTGATCTGGGCTTTCTGCAAACCCAGTTGCCCATCAAAAGAACTCATCAAATGTCAAGACAGAATCAATGAGTAGAGTCCCCAACACATAATAAAGATGAAAATTAAACATACACTTCTTGGCTAAGCATTCCAGATCCTCAGTAATATGGCCTTGGTCTTAGAGCCTACCATTTCCCTTTAACCTTCAGACATTCCAAGAGAACAGAGGACTCAGTGTCTTCAAATGTGAATTCAAGGGACTGTTTATGGGTGAGTGCTATGGGAGCTTCCTCCCTGGTTCAACTCCTGTGGTCAGGACTCAAGTTTTTTATTGAGCTGCTTTGTTGCTTTCATTATGTTGCCATGCCAACTTAGGTTCTAGAGTGCAATCTTACTTTAAAAATCAATCCTTGGCCTGGTGCAGTGGCTCACATCTGTAATCCCAGCACTCTGGGTGGCCAGGGTGGGAGGATCATGAGGCCAAGAAATCAAGACCATCCTGGCCAACACTGTGAAACCCCATCTCTGCTAAAATATATATATTCACCAGGTGTGGTGGTGTGCACCTGTAGTCCCAGCTATTCTGGAATCCGAGGCAGGAGAATCACTTGAACCTGGGAGATGGAGGTTGAAGTGAGCCTAGATGGTACCTCTGCCCTCCAGCCTGGTGACAGAATGAGACTCTGTCTCAAAAATAAATAAATAAATAAAATAAAAAATATTTTTATTTTAAGCTGGGACACTGACATGAAGAGGTGATAACAGTTTGATACTTAGTAACATAGAATGACAACCTAGAAGAGACCTTACCTTGGGCACATCCAAACTGCTTTATTTTGTGGACAAGGAAGCCAAAGGACCCCCAGGGAAACTTGCCCAAGGCTATACTTGCCCAAGCACACCCGGAGGGTTAGGGAACTAGGGAAGTAACTCTCCATGCCTACACAGAAATGCCTAACGCCTTTTTATCCTAACTAGTGTCGCTCATACTTTCCTTGGTGTCTCAGTATTTCAAGAACTTATCTCATTGTATTGTAATTTATCACTAGCTCTTCATTTATGTGTTTAAATTTTGTCAAGGTTCTTCTTCCTTCTTAATTTCTTCCCTGATGAGACATGTAAAATCACTCAAGCTGTTAGGAGAAGAACTTAAGGTAGGAGAAAAAAAACAAATCCAATGGTAATAGTTTCATCTTACTGAGGTTTTAAAATATCAGGGTCATTTTCAATTTAATTTGACCATATATTGGGCATCTGAGTCTGCTGGTGACTGAACTGGGGGTGGAACTATTATTTGTGTGATAGAGGAGTAATTTCTTTACCTGTGGACCCCAAAGATGTAGCAAGGGGGAGATAATCCAAAATGAATGCCAAGAAGAGGTGAGAACTGCTCCCAGGCATCAGCCCATTCTCCATTCAGGAGTGGGGTTTTTCTCTGATGAAGGTGGGCTGTGATGGTCTGCTCTGAGATTCCATCTAGCTCTGTGATGTTGAGAGATGACTGGATGGTTTCCACATCCACTCCAAGGTAACCCACGCTTCCTCCTGAGCCCTGTGAACAAGGAAGAGCCCAGGTGCTTAGCAGGAATGGTGAGCCACACCCCAGGCATGAGTCAGAGCCCCCATTCAGCCAAGATGGGGAAGGGTGATGGGGTGGAGACTATCACAAGTTTCACATTCTCTCGCCCTGTCTTGTCTTTGATTTTATATTCGTAAGGAAGGGCATTTCAAAGTGAACCTGTGCCTTATGGGGAGCCCTTCTCCCTGCCATGAATGACGCGCAAAGCACACCCTTGTTTTCCTTTTCCTGGTTCTTTCTTAGTTTTCTATTGCTTTGTGGGAGTGGCAGTGTAAAAGTAGGGGCAAGACTGGTTTGTGAGGCCATGTGCCACGTGAAAGCTCAGGCTTCTTGTTCAAGAACTATTAAGAATTTCTACATGGCAACAGCAGAACAAAACCAAGCATGAGGCCCTTCTACATGTAGGCCTGTGTAACTGCACAGATGCCCATAGGGCCATACACAGAGGGAGTGGACCAGGGAGTCAGATGGGGATCTGGAGTGGAGGACCCTCACTGGATCTCAAACCAAAGCCAAAACATGCAAGAAGCCTTCCCCATCTGTAATGAATGTGAAAAATGGTGTAACATGAGCAGATTGGTATCCAGAGAGTCTCGAAAGATTGCACTTAGATTCTGTGGCTGTCAAGAACAGACTTTATCTTGCAGAGGAGAAATAGAGGCCGAGATAGAAGAGGTGATCCTCTGAAGATCACATCGCTTGTTAGTGACAGCATGGGAACTAAATCTTAGGCTCTCCAACTTCCATGCCAGTGCCCTTTCTAAGCCTCAGTGAACCTGTACAACAGTGAAATTGTTCTCTTTCATCGTGGATGAAACTGGAACTTGGAAATAGGAGTGAGATGCAGGGAAGGAAATGAGATAAATGATAAATGAACGGAGAAAACAAAACAGTTTAGAAAGCCAAAGCAGTTTGTCTGGGTCCTATCTGATACACAACATACAGCAAAGCAGACAAATGTCTGTGTGGCAAAACAAAACTGGAGGAAGCAGATATTTTCAAATAAAATATGCATACTTCCAACCAGCCTTGAGCTCATCTGATAAGGGACAGATTGTCCAGAGTAAATAGAGAGAAAAAAAAGATGCTTTGGGCTGAATTTAGTCCCTTGTCAAAAGCAGAAGGGGCTTTTTGTTTCTTCCTCTCTGAAATGTCACCTCTCTAGCTGCAAGGCCTCCTAGGGCTGTGAGGGAAAACACAGTAGTTTATATATTTGTTCGTTTACTCATCCACCCATCCATCAAAGTAGGTACCTTTTGAGTACCTACTATCGGCATTGTACTGTGCTAGATCCTGAAAAGAATGTTTTGTTTAAGACATGGCCCTTATCTTTAAAAAAGGTAGACAGATACATATAGGAGAAGAAAGAAAACCGTAAGAGTGCAGTACTAGTGACGTGTACTGTGTAGTATTGTAACTCAAGAGAAGGGGAAATTCATGTTGCTCAGTTCCTGTTTACTTCGAAAACCGCTGCCAGTACCTATTCATCATAATTGAGCTCGTCTTTCCCAAAGGACTCCTGGGACGAGGGGTGTATCTGGGGAGTTGGGATATGGGATTCTTGTAGACACTACCTATTTACACCCAGTGATGCATGTTTATGTACCAATTTTTATCTGCATGATCCGCTATGGAGGAGACCTGGAGATGAGGTGATTCTGGTTCATACCTGACCAGGATCCATGCCACTTGTACTTCCTTCTGCCCATCTGCAGCCCCAGGCAGTATGTAAGAGAACAGCTCTGCTGAGTCCAGGGAGAAGGCTAGCTTGTGTGACCATCGGGGTGTCACTCCATCCCCATCGGAAAAATGGCAGGAGGAGTTCTAATATACCGAAGTTTCCTAACCTAAATTAGTAACAACATACATTATTTCTCATAGACATTAGAGCTGAATGAGAAGAGAAAGGAGAATAACTTGTAAAGGCAATTATTATTATTATTTGAGATGGAGTCTCACTCTGTCTCCCAGGCTGGAGTGCAGTGGCACAATCTTGGCTCACCGCAATCTATACCTCCTGGGCTCAAGTGATTATCTTGCCTCAGCCTCCAGAGTAGCTGAATGACCACTATACCAGGTGCCCACCACCGTACCAGGGGTCCGCCACCATACGCAGTTAATTTTGTATTTTTAGTAGAGTCAGGGTATCACCATGTTGGTCAGGCTAGTCTTGAACTCTTGACTTCACAACCAGCTAATTTTGTATTTTTAGTAGAGTCGGGGTTTCACCATGTTGGTCAGGCTAGTCTTGAACTCCTGACCTCAGATGATCTGCTCGCCTTGGCCTCCCAAAGTGCTGGGATTACAGGCATGAGCCACCACGCCTGGCCTGTAAAGGCTATTATAGAAGAGAGAGAAGGGATAAAACACAGAGTGAAAAATCTCTTAAGGCCAATCTGGTAAAATTATTCTGTGCTTCCCTGCTCCTTGGCTGTTGAGCATGTCATCCACTGGGAGATCTGTACACAGCCTTTGCTATGCCTGGAAATATAGACTTGAAGTGAATTCTTACATATAGCCATATGTTCCATAATAGTATTGCTTCATATTCATACCAATACTTTGAATTTTAAAAAGCTCTTATCACCTTCAGGATCTCATTTTCTCCTTCAACAGCCCAGGGAGGTTGGTGGGATCTGTATTATAATTCCCATTGCACAGAAGAGGCAAGCAAAGCCTGGGGAAAACTAAGCTATTTGTCTCTGATCCCAGTGAGCAGCTGAACAGGCACCAGAGCTGAGGTTCTGCATGCGGCATCATTTCTACTGCTTATGCTTCTCCTGGATGTGTTATGTTTCCTGCCCTAGTTACTGCAGGCTGCAGTATGGTGGAGCTCAGCATGAGCTGGGAGGAGCATTCAGTGCCTACTAGAAACCTAATGAGAATTAGGTGGATGCCATGTGAACAACCGATGACTTTTCACAGAGTTTCTTTCCCTTTAAAATAACATACTTCAAACAGCAGTGCACTGGTTAGTCCTTTTAAGAGATCAGGCTGGCATCCAGCATGTCTCCATTCCTCCCGCCTTTTTTGCCCCCACCCTGGGCCATCATAAAGACACTTGGAGCTGAGTGGGAACAGTATTTGCCTCGCAATTATTTCTAATTGCCTGGTAGTTTTGTGGCGTCTAAGTGATGTGACCTAGATACCAGTTCTGTGAAACTCTTTTCAGCCTGGGGTCTGCATTAGGGAGGGGACATAAATCCTTTTGATCAGGCAACTGTGGCTGAAGCCATCTCACCAATAACATCTATACCCAACCCTACCATCTGTGCTTGTTGAAATCCTAGCTCTTTTTAGCAGTCCGGATCTAATGCTGCTTCTTCCTCCGTGCAGCCCTCCTGGGGTTGCTCCCTCCTCTGGATTCCCAGAGTACTTGTTATCATGCTGTCTGTGATGCTTATCATCCTCTCCACTGCGCAATGCTAATTTGCTTACAAATTTTATCTTCTTGAGCTCCTGATGCCAGAGACCATGTTTGGTTCATTTTTACGTCCTTGTCTTCTTGGAGAACTGAGAAAAGCAAAGGTAGTTGCTCAGTTAACTACTGTTGAATGAGTGAGTACACATGATGTCCTCCACTCTGTGGAGGCAGATAAAAGGACTGTTAACTCATTGTGACCTCTCCTGCTGGTTTTAGGTGAGTTGCCAGTTTGCAGTTCATCTCCTATGGAACCTCTTCATAACCTCGGTATTCCTGGAACTTTGAACAACATTTTTTGAAGGGTGAATGTCAGTTATTTTTCTTTTAAAAGAATGGAATTCAAGTAGTCTCATTTGTCAGTGCACCCCAGTTTCTCCAGCCATCAAACAAATACAATCTGATCTGGCCAGAGTCTGCTGAATGAAGTCGAGAATTTAGGATCAAAAATTGAAATTCAGTCTTACATATACAGCATTTTGTTTTCCGTGCTCTCCTTTCTTCCAGCAATCCACCTACTTGTGCTGTTCATACTTCATTTTATACCAATTCTGTATGTAGAACACACTTGTTTAGGTTTCAAAATGTGTTCATTAAGATTCTATTTCACTTTTTTAGCACCGTTGCTATGTCAAATCCTATGCTAGGTTTATTCTCATATGCTTCCTTTCAAATTCTATCTGCATTTCTGAAGGAGAAATGATACTCCCAACTTGCAGATTCCCCCCCCCCCCCCAGAAAACACCTCAGAAAGATAAATTATGACTTGCCATAGGTTTCAAAGCCATTAAATGACAGATCAGGATTTATTACATAGATATTAATAGATCATCATTAATTCAATGTGGATTTATTTATTACTTACTATCTGCTGGGTATTGTGAGGAGTATATGAGAGAATAAGATTTGTATAGCATTACCCTCAGGGGGCTCACAGTCTAGGGAGGGGGATACATACTTCCATAGAGACAGTATCAGGTGGTGCATTTTCTAATAGGACTACTGACCAGAGATTCTATGTGTACATGTGTTTGTTTTCAGAGACATACTGCTCTACATGTCTTCTACATTTTTGACAAGAGTGATTGTGATGCTTAAAACAAAAAATACCCAATAAATCAAGCCATGATAAAGAATATTAATAATAGGAGTATAGGTTTCAGGCTTACACTTCATTATAGCTACTTGGAGGCATATGGAAGCCATAGAGGAATGGACGGTAGGCTGCTTCTCCGCACTTGGCTGGATGTGTATTAGAGGAAGTTGGCAGAAAAATGCAGGGTTCCTTGAGGGAGAGGACAGGAGAGAAAGGTGTGTCATTGCAGAACAAGAAAGTCCCCACCCACGAACCCAGTTCTCTGCCTCCGAGAGGTGGAGTTCCACCCTGTAAACATCCTCAGTCCTTTTCTTTGACACTTTGTTCGAGGGTGAGAATGGAACTCTCAGCCTACTTGGTGAAGTGAGATTCAGACTGAGTGGGGTCACAGCACAGGGCACTGCCTTGCCTGGCTTTATCTGAGCCAGTCACACTTTTACTGGCGATTCTCTGTGGTCTAGCCCCCTTTGTCCAGGAAGAGAAAGAAGAGCCTTGAGGACTGGTCTAGTCAGGTAAGATCAAGTGGCTTGTCACTGGTTCTGCAGAGATGGGTTGTTTCTCTATGAACCAATGACTCCTGAAACCCTAGGCTGAGTTTCTGGTCACCTTCACCACTGGCTTATAGTTTGGTCTAGGTTTGTAGCTTTACATTACCATGTGAAATTCCCCTATTCTTCCTTACTGTCCAAGGTTGATGAGGTTTGTGGACTAGCACTGTAAAGCCACTTGACATACTTATCTATATATTGATTTTGATCTTAATTACCCTATAGTGCAGTAGGATGGGTATAATTTTCTCCATTTGGTGGCTTAGTGAACTGAGGCTTGGTCAATTGAAGTGATTTGTTCAAATTTAATCAGCAGGCTAAGGCCAAGATTAGACTGGATTCCTTCTTCCCACTTCCTCTGTTATAGAACCCAGCAGGTCATACCTTATCCCCAAAAGCCAAAAGAAGTGAAAAGCCTTTCTGAACTGTTAAATGGTAAACAAAAGGTGATTATTTCTTTGCAGGCAGTTTGAGAGAGTTATTTTTTAATTCATCTGAAGGAAATTTTATAATGACACATAGGTCCCGTCAAACAGGGCCGTTTTTAGAGGACAAACAGGAATAGGTATGTAAAGGGGAGTTGAAAACTGAAAGTGATATGCAAAGGAGGCAACGCTGACTGCTTCAAGCCTGAGACATCCTCCAGATCTCTGTATGAGCAGGTTTTAATTCCAGGCTAAATGACACTCTCCAAATGTCAGAGGCAGCGTAGTGAGGCACGGATCATACAGGCTCCGGGGAAATGTTTCAGCTTTTCAGTCGTACCGTGGTATGTAGAAAAGCAAACTTCCATGGGGGGAAAACACCCGCAAATCCTTTCAAATTGACTCATGCAATTTCCTCTCTTTTGGCAGCTAGCATCATATCTCATTGTTCTACAGTTTTAAGGAGATCTCATCTTCAGTCATTATGTAGTTTACTTTTTAAGATGCTAATTTTAGCTATCATTTTTTCTTTTCATGCTCGAAAGGTTATATCACTCTTAGTTGTAGAAGGAAATGTTCCTTCTGTGTGTGTATGTGTGTGAGTGTGTGTGTATGTGTCTGTTTGCGTTTATTATGACAGTGCTAATATTTATTCCGTGGGACCACCATAAATGAAGTGGGTTGTAATGCTACATTTGGCAGATATATATATATATACACACACACACACACACACACACACACACACACACACACACACACACATATATATATATATATATAAATAGAGTCTCACTGTGTCACCCAGGCTGAAATACCATGGTGCGATCTTGGCTCACTGCAACCTCTGCCTCCTGAGTAGCTGGGATTACATGCACGTGCCACCATGCCCATCTAATTTTTGTATTTTTAGTAGAGACGAGCTTTCACCATGTTGGTCAGGCTGGAACTTCTATATATTCCTAGTACCTTTCTGGCTGTAAGGATCCTGAAGAAATCATTTAATTGGTTACCTTATTCAAAAGAGAGAAACTGAGGCCCAGGAAGATAAGTGATATGGACAAGTCACTCAGCCAGTGTCACTGGAGCGGTAAGTCACATGTGGGTCTCTTACTCTTTCCCTGCCCACGATGTATAGTGAATGATGATGGGTATCCCAAGCAGAAGCATTAGCTGTGTCATTTTGGAGACTGTACCCAGATGTCCTTTAAGATTTCTTCCAATTAAAAGTTGTAGGGCACTTAGACCTTTGCTTAGCATCTACTGGAGATGGTATCATGCTGTTTAGAGCAGGTAACTTTGTCAGAGAAGCCTCTTTCTTTATCGATTTGCTTCTTCTGGAATATTTGTTTCAGCCAGATGTTGGAACTGTTCCTTAGGTATAAGATGGGAGATGGGCAAGAAGCGGTGGCATCCTCATTTTCTTCAGCCTGTCTGGATTTTTGTATCTTCTGGAATCTTTGTAAATAAATGTCATTCAGTTTAATACCTTTTAAACTTGAAGTGATTTTTTACTCAGCATTGTTGAATCTAATGGCAGCATCAAGCCTGAGATTTCATTCACTCCAGAGGTCACAGAGCAGCAGCCACAGGTGAATCTAGCCTGCAGATGTGCTTTGTTTGTGCTGCCATGTTAAACAACATAAAACTAGTTCCAAAGTATGTGATATCTAGGAAATTTCCAGTAAAAAATCCAGATGCCTTGTTTTCAGGAAGATCAAGAGATCTGATAATAATGAACCTGCATCCCCATATGGGTAACACCTGGCTGGGGGCTGGGCAGCATAGTATTCCTGGAGATAGAACATGCTTTCCCCAGTACCCCCCAGCTCCCTTTGTACCTGATTTAGGCTACCAAGTGTTTGAATTTTCCACTTCTGATATCTTCCAACCGCTTAGGTATTAGAATTCCTTTCATTCATTCGCTTTCAAGAGAAACCTAGTTCTAGCTACCTAATGACAGATCAATGGCACCAGGGAAGAAGTGAAGTTAATTCTTTGTCCCTAACTTCTCACTATGTAAGAGGTAGAGGATATATGATGACTTCAGCATAACATACCGTTGACTCTGATACCTATCCAGGATATTTTCTTCAGCTAGCTATTGAAACTCAGTGACTTGAATGATAAAGTATTAAGCAAGATGACACTGCTGCAGCATAATATTTAGGTACCTATGAGAGAGTAGGAAGGACAGTTGATACTTGCAGGGTAGGTATTCCTCTTTACTCAATGGATCAATGGCAAAAAAATGAGAAAAGAAATTATTATGTATGATAGTACATGGAAAACAATAGAATGCCCTGTTTCCAAAGAATCCAAATTGCTGAAATCCTGGAAACTAGCTTAACGATATGTTTTCTATTATTCATTCAGTAATATAATAATCACCTTTTGATCACCTATGGTGTATACAACCCTAAGCATAGGGATTTAGGGGTAAAGAGTAGAGACCCTTTCTGAAAGGGGCTTACCATCAACTATTGAAAATGTGTACACAAATAACTATAAGGCAAGACAAAATATGATAAATTGCAAGATGAAGAGGGAAACAAATGTTGAGATCTCACGAAGAAGAGATTTATGGCAACTAGGTAGGTTACCATCAGATATAATTGTAAGGATGAAATGGAACTTGAACTGGGCTTTGGACCAATAGACGTGGGAAGAGTTTTCAACAAGAGAAGAGTTTAAGTAAACTCCCAAGTCAGTACTCTCTGAAGTACATTTGAAGGGTAGAAAGCATTTCTGTGGCTAAATATATGGCCAGTGGAACTGAAGTGGAATAAGGCTGGAAGTCTAGGTCTTCACCAGATCCTGGATACTGAGTGGCAGGCTCAGGGTTTCAGATCAGGCACAACATGGTGTATTTGATGAGCATTACAGCTATTGACCAGACATTAGTTCATGGTTATTAGCTCATTGTTATCCGAGTTCGTAAGTCGGCGGTGACAGATCATCTGTGTAGGTATACCTTAGCTCTACTTTAGGTTTTTCAGAAGCAACAGAAGAAAAGAACAGGATTGAGCACTTATATGAATGCAATAGACAGTATCATGCTAAGTGAGTCAGGCAAGGTGGTGCTATACAGTGGAATTAGAAAGGTGGATAAAAATGTTTTAAAAATACATTAAGCAACCTGTAAGACTCATTTAAAAATATGGAGAAGATTTCTCTCTCTCAAGAAAGTCTATTGTTCTGGGTTATCTGAATGTTACAAAAGTCATGATGCACAAGTTGAGTTCTTAACTTGTGGAACTGGGGAGTGTTTTAAGTATCTAAACTTTGTCCTTTGGTCTGGGAAGAAGTTACTCTATAAGGAACAGTTAGAAAAGTTTCTTGGATGTACTGACCCTGGATTCCTTCACTGTAAACATTACTAAAAAAACCATATATATGCGCATGCTCCGCTGTGTTTCACAGTATTCCTGGTAGATGAAGGGAAAGTTTGTGTCTTGCAAAGAGCTACACGGGTCACCAGAGCAATATTTACACAACTCCAAACCCCAAGGTATTTTATAAATAACCAAACTTTTCTCATTTTCATGTGCACGATTGTGTGTGGAATTGGCTTATAATTGTACTTATATCTCAGAGTTCTGTGCTTCAAGAGAGGCATGAGATGATATGACACAGAGTAAAATGAGGCATTTGAACAAGTTTCATTCATTTTAAACTATTTATTGAACAATGGTTCAATTTAAACATCTATTCGAGTTTTATTCATTCAAAACTATTGAATATCTGTTCTAAGTTTTGGAAAGAAAATTTTATCTTTTCTAAAACCCATAAGCAGTTCTAGGAATAACAGCAGGGAACAAAAATAATAATCTCTTTCTTCAAGGAGCTTACATTTATAGTGAGACAGAAAATAAACAAAACTATGCAGTAAAATACATAATATATGAGATATGGAGAACAGTAGAACACGGAAAGAGGATAGAAACTTATGGAGACCTAGATTTCGGAGAGGGTGCTTAGGGTGGAATGAGGCACTATTTGAGTAAAGAACTTAGGGACATGAAGGAGTCAGCGAAGCACTAATTGAAGAAAGGATATTCCAGGCACCTGGAACAGGAAGTGCAAAGGCCTTGAAGCAAGAGCTTGCCAGCCTGGCATCTTTGAAGAATAAGGCATAGATTGAACTGAGTGGAAAGATCTTTGGATTTTGAGATGAAGTTAGAGGTTAGATGACAGTGGAGTGAGAGCAGGGAAAAGTGATAATGCAGGACCATGTAAGACACAATAAGGACTTTGACTTTCATTCTGATTGAAGCAGGAGCTGTTTGCAGATTTGAGCAGAGGAATGACATGATCTGACTTATGTTCCAAAGGCATCCTTCGGTCTGTGTGTTGAGAATAGATGAGGGTGAAGTGGGGAGGGAGGTGGCAGAAGCAGAGAGATTCTTGGGAGTTATTGCTGTAATCCAGATGGGTGATGTGGAAGCTTTGATGAGGATATACTTGGTAGTGCAGGGATGAGAATGTTTGAATTCCAGCAGTTGATTTTACACATTGATATGGTTCTAGTGGTGGATATGACACATTTTCCCCAAAATGTATTTGAATTAAGGATAAGAGTGGGGGATAATGGGACAGATAAGTCAAGTATGACACCACAGTTTCACCTGAGCAACAGGTAGAAAAGAGTGGCCTTTATGTGAGTTGGAGAAGATGGTGAGATGAACAGGTTTTTGAAGGAGTATTAGGTGCTTACTTATAGACAGGTTAAGTTTGAAATGTTAAGTTGGGAGTAAATGTACATATCTAGTATTCAGTGAGGATATCAGAATCAAAGATAAAAATGGGAATAATATATAAATATAAATTTATATATATGGTATTCACAGCAATTAAATCAAATGAGGCAATCCAAGGAGTAAGTATAAATGGAAAAGAGAAGAGGTTTATGGACTGACTTCCAGGATGCTGAATGTTTGAGGTTAGAGAGGTGAAGTGAACCCAGTCAATGATGTACCAAATGGGAAGCGGGGTGGTGAAAGTGGTCCCATGCCAGCAGAGAGGGGTATTGTATCACTGAAATCACTTACAATCTCTAGCCTGTGGTAATAATGAGAATAATTCTGTCCTTATTATCAACATGTTAGAACAGAATATTCTTATTACTCCCTCTTCCCTCCACTTCTCTCAGGTTCTATTGGGACCCAGGAAGGAGATGGAGGAGGAGCAGTGAATGTGGTATGTCCTGGGAGTCAGGCAAGGAAGTCTTCCAAGGAGGAGAAAGTGATCAGATGGGACAGATGCTGCTAGAGTGGAGTTGGATGCTGTCCATTGAGAACTGAACATGCAGGAATTTGTGGCATAGGCTCAAGATAATGGGAAGAAAGGAACTGGAGATTGTGAATATAGATGTTCCTTTCAAGGAGCTTATTTATAAAAGAAAATGGAGAAAATAGGCACCAGCTGTGAGGAAAAGAGATGGGTTTTTAAAATTGAGGTGGAGGAAAGATTGTAGAAATATGCTTTCATAGGCCAGGCACACGGGCTCATGTCTTGTAATCCCAGCGCTTTGGGAGGCCAAGGTGGGCAGATCACTTAAAGCCAGTCCATACTGGCCAACATAACAAAACCCCATTTCTACTAAAAATTAAAAATTAGCCAGGCGCGGTGGCAGGCTCCTGTAGTCCCAGCTTCTTGCGAGGCTGATACATGAGAATCGCTTGAACCCCGGAGGCGGAGGTTGCAGTGAGCCGAGATTGCACCACTGTACTCCTGCCTGGGTGACAGGGTGAGACTTCATCTCAAAAAAAAAAATGCCTTGTAGAGTTTGTAACTTAATTGATATACATAGATAGAACATTTTATTTTATCTTTCTACAACCCTGTAAAGTAGTTCTGGTAAGAGTTATCATTATTTCAGGCTCCAGGAGTTGAAGTCAACTACCAAGAATCAGACAGCAAATTAACAGCAGATGGGATTTAAACCTGGTTTCTAAAAGTTGATTTCATTGTCCTCTTCACTGCCTTACTCTACTCATAATTTTGGAGGTAACTTACAGCTTTAGAACTTTCTGTAAAACTTTTACTTAGCCATGGTTTAAGGACATTTTATAAGTGTCAGGAAATGCACATTTCTGAGCAATGTCTCCTGAGCTGACAGTGCTTTTACATCAAATGGAAGATGTTTGGGGCTATAAAAAGGAATTAGAACTCAGTGTCTGCATCAGTGAAAATTTGCAGTATTTGGAAAGTTTCTCCCAAGTATCATTAACGTAAGACTAGGTTGAACCATCCGCATGGCTGGAGGATGGGAACACAGTTTTTCATACTTTTACTCATGGACTGATTCTCACATTAATCTTCTCCTCTAGTAGTACATTTTTGTCAACTTATCAACATCTGTGATATACCCTTATGCTATCTCATGCTTGCTGTCCACTTGAAGGTCATGCACAATTAATATCCTTTCTGTTTACATGGAGCTGCAACCATACATTTCTGGATCTTCAATTCTACCTGTTTCTCAATTGGAGCATTGCTATTCTTCATAAGCAGGCATAGACATACTATTTTGACCCAGAATGGAAAGCTTTGCACACCATTTGTCACTTCTGCAGTGGTGGCTCTCCTCAGCTATGACTGATAGCACCAAAAGGCAGCTTCCTAGAGTGATGTGTAAACCTTGTCTTTCAGCAGCAGGTTGTACTGAATACTTGGTGTGTCTCTAGTGGTTTGCCTTGTGGAAGAATTCCTAGATACATAGGTATCCAGACAGTTCAGTGTGACTTTTTGCGAAGTCTATAGAGTGCTCCTATTGAATACTGCACAGATTATTGTCTAATGCTTTATCTAGACATCTTGTAATTATCTATTTGTAGATCTGACTCTTTCACATACAATTACTCCTTAAGGGAAGAAATTGGTATTTGTAGGTTGCTTTCTACTCTTCACCTCTCTCTTTTCACCAGCACAGTGCTTGGCCCAGAGAAGTTTCTCCCGAAATGTGTTTGAATTAATGAATTAAATGGAGCACTCTTTTATGGCACTTAGAGTTGCACTAGGGAGGTTAATGTATGTCACATAGGAAAAAAGTGGAGTACTCAAGTTCGAGACATTCTTACATGCAGAATTAATTATGCAAATAAAATCTACAACTATAAACATATATATATATATGTTTATAGTTGTAGATTTTATTTGCATAATTTATATATATATATATATTTTTTTTTTTTCCACACTGCTGGTAAAGACACATTTGAGACTGGGAAATTTATGAAAGGGGTGTAATGGACTTACAGTTTCACGTGGCTGGGGAAGCCTCACAATCATGATGGAAGGTAAGAAGGAGCAAGTCATATCTTACATGGATGGCAGCAGGTAAAGAGAGGGAGCTTTTGCAGGGGAACTTCTCTTTCTGAAACCATCAGATATCATGAGACTTATTCACTATCATGAGAGTAACATGTGAAAGACTTGCCCCCATGATTCAATTACCTCCCACTGAGTCCCTCCCATAACACGTGGTAATTCAAGATGAGATTTGGGTGGGGACAGAGAAACCATATACCACTGGCCCCTCCCAAATCTCATGTCCTCCCATTTCAAAATTAATCATTCCATTCCCAAAAGTCTCCCAAAGTCTTAACTAATTCCAGCATTAACTCAAAAGTCCACAGCCCAAAATCCCATCTGAGACAAGGCAAATCTCTTCCACCTATGGGCCTGTAAAATCAAAAGCCGGTTAGTTACTTCCTAGATACAATGGGGGTACAGGTATCGGGTAAATACAGCCATTCCAAATGGGAGAAGTTGGCCAAAACAAAAGGGCTGCAGGCCCCATGCATGTCCAAAATCAAGGAGGGCAGTTAAATCTTAAAGTTCCAAAATGGTCATGCTGATGCAAGAGGTGGGTTCCAATGGTCTTAGACAGCTCCACTCCTGTGGCTTTGCAGGGTACAGCCTCCCTCCCAGCTGCTTTCTTGGACTGACATTGAGTATTTATGGCTTTTCTAGGTGCACAGTGCAAATTTTCAGTGGATCTATCATTCTGTGGTCTGAAAGACAGTGACCCTCTTCTCACAGCTCCACTAGGTGGTGCCCCATTAGGGACTCTGTGTGGTGATTCTGACGCCACATTTTCCTTCCACACTGCCCTAGCAGATGTTCTCCATGAGAGCCCCACCCCTGCAGCAGATATCTGCCTGGACATCTAGGCATTTCCATACATTTTCTGAAATCTAGGCAGAGGTTCCCAAACCCCAATTCTTGACTTCTGTGTACTGGGAGGTTCAATCTCAAGTGGAAGCTGCCAAGGCTTGAGGCTTGCACCTTCTGAACCCATGGTCTGAGCTCTACGTTGACCCCTTTCACCCATGGCTGGAGTGGCTGGGACATAGAGTATGAAGTCCCTAGGCTGCACACAGCATGGGGACCCTGGACCTGGCCCACAAAACCACTTTTTCCTCTTAGGCCTCCCAGTCTATGATGGGAGGGGCTGCTGTGAAGACCTTTGACATGCCCTGGAGATATTTTTCCCATTTTCTTGGGGATTAAATTTGACTCCTCATTACTTACCCAAATTTCTGCAGCCAGTTTGAATTTCTCCTCAAAAAATGGGAATTTCTTTTCTATTGCAGTCAGGCTGCAAATTTCCCAAACTTTAATGCTCTGCTTCCCTTATAAAACTAATGCCTTTAACAGTACCCAAGTTGCATCTTGAATGCTTTGCTGCTTATAAATTTCTTCTGCCAGATGCCCTAAATCATCTCTCTTAAGTTCAGTGTTCCACAAATCTCTAGGGCAGGGGTGAAATGCCACCAGTCTCTGTGTTAAAACATAACCAGAGTCACCTTTGCTCCAGTTCCCAACAAGTTCCTCATCTCCACCTGAGACCACCTCAGCCTGGATAGACCCTATTGTTCATATTATTATTATCAACATTTTAGTCAAGGCCATTCAATAAGTCTCTAGGAAGTTCCAACCTTTCTACATTTTCCTGCCTTTTTTTGAGTCCTCCATGCTGTTCCAACTTTTGCCTGTTACCTAGTTCCAAAGTTGCTTCCATATTTTGGGGTATCTTTTCAGCAGCACCTTACTCTACTGGTACCAATTTACTATGTTAGTCTGTTTTCACACTGCAGACAAAGACACATCTGAGACTGGGCAAATTTATGAAAGAAAGAGGTTTAATAGACCTACAGTTCCACATGGCTGGAAAAGCCTCACAATCAGGGTGGAAGGCAGGGAGGAGCAAGTCACATCTTACATGGATGCAGCAGACAAAGAGAGAGAACTTGTGCTGGGGAACTCCTCTTTTTAAAACCATCAGATCCCCTGAGACTTATTCACTATCTCAAGAACAGCATGAGAAAGACTTGCCCCCACGATTCAATTGTGTCCCACTGGGTTCCTCCCACAACACATGGGAATTCAAGATGAGATTTGGGTGGGGACACAGCCAAACCAGGTCAACAACATTGGAAGCAAACTAGTATAGTTTATTTGACTCTTTAGTTACAAATTTATAAGCTTGCATAGTTGATGTGTCCATTTTTAAAATTTTACATCATTACTCTTACCTATTAATCCTCAATAGTATCTGTAATGAATAACTCTTGCTAAGCAGTAAGACAAAGAAGATGAAACTAATAAAAGTGTCTGCTTATACATGCACACCCCAACTTTCTAATCTCATGACTTAAAAAAAAGTAGTCCACATTAAAACAAATATGGGACTAACATATTTTGAACAGTTAATTTAAAATTAAATTATAAAGCCCTCTACTAACCTGTGGAAAAATGGAACTTCATGTATTCTACTGAAACTTAAATTGGTATAACATTAGGGTGGGGGAGGAATTTGGCCATATATACCAAGATTCTTAAATCTACATACTCTTTGAGTCAGCATTCCCACTTTTGGAAATTTATACTGAAAAAGAAATTAAGGCTTATAAAAACTTTTACCGACAAGAATGCTCAGTGCATAGTCATTATAAAAGCAAGTAAAAAGGAAGCAATATGAGAAAGTAACAATAGAAATTAAATAATAGAACCTTATACAGCCATTATTATGTCATTATAGGAATTTATTTATTTCCAGCTTTATTGAGGTATAATTGACAAATAATAATTATACATCTTTATGGTGTACAATGGGATGTTTGACATATGTGTACATTGTGAAATGATTAATGCAATCAAGCTAATTAACATACACATCACCTCACTTAGTTATAATTTTTTTGTGTGTGGTGAGAACGTGTAAGATATATTATCTTAGCAATTTTCAAGTAAAGGAAAATTATTAACTAAGCAGAGTAGCAACTACTACTACCACTAGTGAACAGGCTTGGAAACAGAGTGACTTTTGATCAACTTACAGCACTGTCAGTTACTAACTGTGTGACCCTGGGCAAGTTCCTTAACCTTCTTAGCTTCAGTCTCTTAATCTGTAAAATGAGGATAATTATAGTACCTAAACCATGGGGCTATGATGAGTTTGAAATGAGCCAATGCAGATAAAACCAAGTACATGGCTGATGTAAATGCTTTGTAAGTATTGCCACCGTTGTCAGTATTGGTAGCCTTTTATGTATCAAGTATAAAAGGCAGTTTAGGAAACAACACTTATAACTCCATCGTTGAAGTAGAAAAATGATATTATGAACAGATAAATGTAGAAAAAGTCTTCAAGTATATACACAAAAATTATTTACTTTCATTTTTTCCTGTATAGTAGTTTTAAGGGAAGATTTCTTTTTCCTTCTTTTGCTTTCATGTATGGTCTACAACATAATGAGAAAAATTAAATAAGGCCAAATAATTATTAAGATCAATCTCGCTAAAGGGACATTTGCCAGTGCAGTGGCTCTCTGCCTGTGTTATCACTGTCATCCTCATTAAATTTTCTCCATGCTGTCATCATCAAGGCCACATACCTTGCAGTTGGCAATGTGAGACTGATTATCTTTATGTTCCTCTTATTCCTCTGCCCTTGTCCTTCTGCCATCCCCCACATGGTATACATCATAAACATTTATTAAGTATCTATTCTGTTCAGAACACTCAATATTAGCAGTAGGGGTGAGATTCAAAACAGCAGAGAGGATGGGATCTCACCTAATGGAGCTTATAGTAGTTCCCTTGGAGATAAAAGGCACTTACCTTGGTGTGCATGTATTGTTTCTTCCTGTTGTAGAAGTCTGTCCGTCCCAGTGGGTTCGGTGGTTAGGGAAAGCTTATTAAGGAGGTAGGAAGGAGCTGGCTCAATATCATTCTTTGGTGGACTTTAAAAGCCAAGTGCTTTTTTAGTAGAGAGGGAGTTTCTCCATGTTGGTCAGGCTGGTCCGTCTCAAAAAAAAAAAAAGAAAAAAAGTGCATTTTTATGTATAGTGATCTCTGACCTGGATGTAGCCCTTCCAAGAACCTTGTGTCACTATTACCTTTGATGAGGTTTTTTCTTCTATGATTATCTGCTTACCTGTCACCTTTGAAGATCCCAGCTTGGGTAACCTTTTCTTTTCTTTTTTTTTCTTTTTTTAAGAGAAAAAAAAAGAAAGAGAATAAAAGACAGAAAGAGAGAAAGAAAGAAAAAAAGAATGAAAGAGAGAAAGAAAGAGGAAGAAAAAGAGGGAGAGAGAAAAAATGAAAGAGAAAGAGAAAGGGGGAGAGAGAACAGGAGTCTTGCTCTATTGCCCAGGCTGGAATGCAATCTAAAAATAGGTTTTAAAAACCTCTTTTGTGCCGATAATTGTGCTTAACAGCGGAGACAGGAAGGAATAAGGGAAGAAAATAACAAACAAACAGCCAACCAATATTTCATTTAAGTCTGTGAAATGCTATGCAAATGCTGAAGAGTGATTTACTTCCAATTATGTGGTCACTTTCAAAATAGGTGTAATATGATACTGAGAAAAATGTATGTTCTGTGGACCTGGGGTGAAGAATTCTATAAATATTCACTGAGTTTACTTGTTCCAAGTCTGAGTTCAAATCATAGATGTCCCTGTTAATTTTCTATCTCATTGATGCATCGAATATTAGCAATGTAGTGTCAAAGTCTCCCACTATTATTGTGCGGGAGTCCAAGTCTCTTTATAAGTCATTAAGAACTTGTCTTATGTATCCGGGTGTTCTTATATTAGGTGCATATATATTTATGATCATTGACTTCTGTTGTTGCATTGATCCTTTTATCATTATGTAATGTCCTTCTTTGTTTCTTTTAGTCTTTTTTACTATTAAATTCTATTTTGTCAGAGACGAAAGTTACAACTCCTGTTTTCTTTTCTTTTCTTTTTTTTCCTCTCCATTTGATTGGTAAGTCTTCTACCAACCCTTTGTTTTGAGTCTTTGTGTGTCCTTGCTTATGAGATGGATCTGGATACAGAGAACCGATGGGTTTTGACTTTTTATTCAATTTGCCTGTCTATGTCTTTGATTGGGGCATTTAATCCATTTAAATTTAGGATTAATATTGATATTTGTGAGTTTAATATTGTCATTCAATGCTAGCTGGCTATTTTGCCCATGAGTTGATATAGATTCTTCATTACGGAGACACTGTTTACCTTTTGGTAAGTTTTTGGGATGACTGATACTGGTTGTTTCTTTCTGTGTATAGTGCTTCTTTCAGAAGCTCTTGTAAAGCAGGCCTGGTGGTGATGAAATCTGAGTGCTTGCTTGTTCGTGAAAAATTTTATTTTTCCTTCATTTAGGAAGCTTAATTTGGCTGGATATGAGATTCTGGGTTGAAAATTCTTTTCTTTGAGGGTATTGAATATTGACCCCCACGCTCTTCTACTTTGTAGGGTTTCAGCTGAGAGATCTGTTGTGAGTCTGATAGGCTTCCCTTTATGGGTAACCTGACCTTTCTCTCTAGCTGCCCTTAGAATTTTCTCCTTTATTTCAACCCTGGTGAATCTAACCATTATGTGTCTTGGGGTTGCTCTACTTGAGGAATATCTTTATGGTGTTCTCTGTATTACCCGAAGTTGAATATTTTCCTGCCTTACTAGGTTAGGAAAGTTTTCCTGAATTATATCCTGAAGGATATTTTCTAGCTTGGATTAATTCTCTTCATGACATTCAGGTACACCTATCAAACGTAAAATAGGTCTTTTCACATAGTCCCATATTTCTTGGAGACTTTGCTCATTCCTTTTTACTTTTTCTTCTCTAATCTTGTCTT